>NC_043007.1:53785463-53890463 GCF_006345805.1 Octopus sinensis | reverse complement strand
ACTACATGAATGAGAGGAAAACCATGGAAGAATTTCTGAATGGCATAGGGCACAACATCAGGTTGTAATAAAATGAACTTTAAATGAACCTCAACACATAATTTTGCTTTAAGTTTTCAAAGATACCTTAGCGGTTGGTTGCACTATATGCCTTCCATTTTTTTTGTCTTGAAAACATGTTTTTATCTATACATGGGGAATTATGGTTACTCAAGTAGACGAAACAATGTATAACATTTTTCATATTATATATTTCTAATTTTAATAGTATTAAAGTTGAAAAACAGAAAAATATAAGTGATGCGAAATAGGATAAAACCCTCTCAGTTATATATTTGGAAGAAATATACAATAAGCACCCCAAACCTTTCTGGTTTTTCTTGTCTTTTCTTTTTTATATTTTTACACATTCCGACATCTTCAGCAACGAAGATTCGGATTCCAACAAACAATCGGCATTTATATATATATATAAAATTCAATCTTTAAAAACATCCAGTACACTTTACAGAGTACTTTTAATATGGTACCATCATAGGCACTTTTAAGTAGAACCAGCACCCACAAGCCCGCAAGAATAAGACCCCTCAGTTGAGAGATGAATGTAAAGGACTTTCCTGTATATATGGATGGCTGTGATTTTATTTAGCTTGATGATGACTGAGGTTGAGTTGTTGTTGTTGGTGGTAATGGTGGTTTTATAGCTGGTCACCATTTTGTCGGTGGCGATGTGATGATGACAGTGGTGGTGATGGTAGTGACGATGTTGGTGATGATGGTGGTAGTTGTAGTGATAATGAGGATGCTGCTAATGAATGGTTTTGACTTGTAAAACACATTTCTTGAAGTAAAGGTTTTCCCTTTTCTTGGAATCCAGAAAATATATGTATTGAGTAGTAATGAGTCTCGTGTTATGTTTATTTTATTCAACTTATTTTCAATTGAATATATTTTTGATTATTTAAAATTTGGAATTTTGGAACATAAAAGTTTTTTACAACTGTGATTTCTGTTTTTGTTTACCTGAAATTAAAAACAAAAAATTCAAGTGAATTTGTTGTTATTTCTTGCATGTGAAGAGATTTGTATTTTATAGGTGCAGGAGTGGCTGTGTGGTAAGTAGCTTGCTTACCAACCACATGGTTCGGGTTCAGTCCCACTGCATGGCACTTTGGGCAAGTGTCTTCTACTATAGCCTCGGGCCGACCAAAGCCTTGTGAGTGGATTTGGTAGACGGAAACTGAAAGAAGCCTGTCGTATGTATGTATATACGTGTGTTCGTGTGTCTGTGTTTGTCCTCCCAACATCGTTTGACAACCGATGCTGGTGTGTTCATGTTCCCGTAACATAGCGGTTCGGCAAAAGAGACCGATAGAATAAGTACTAGGCTTCCAAAGAATTAGTCCTGGGGTCGATTTGCTCGACTAAAGGTGGTACTCCAGCATGGCTGCAGTCAAATGACTGAAACAAGTAAAAGAGTAAAAGAGATCTTCTAGGCTTAACTTCATGTGCTGGTTGAAAATCACCTAAAAAATTCTGGGGTCGATACATTCAACTATAAAAATTCTTCAAGGCAGTACCCCAGCATGGTCACAATCTAATGCTTTAACAAGCACAAAGAAAAGAAACAAAATATATCACAGAAGTGGTTTTGATCAGGCTTTAAAAAAAGAATTCTGGGTTCCATACAGCCATCTAAAAATTCTTCAAGGTGGTTATCCAACATAGCTGCAATCTAATGATTTAACAAGTACAAAGAAAAGAAAATGAAATATATCATAGAGGTGGTTTGATCAAGCTCAAAAAAATTCTGGGTTCCGTACAGCCATCTAAAAATTCTCCAAGGTGGTGCCCAAGCATGGTTGCAGCTTAATAACTGCAGCAAATAAAAAGAAAAAAAAATTTGGTGTTGATACATTCAACTAAAAATTCCTCAAGGCAGTGCCCCAGCATGAGTGCAGTCCGATGACTGAAACAAGTAAAAAGATTTTTAGAAGATGAAAAAAAAAACAAAGAATAGCCAAAAAATATAACTGAGGGGGTTTATAAAAAAAATTTAAGAGATTTGGCAGTTATCTCTTACATGTAGAGAGACCTTCTAGGCTTAACTTCATGTGATGGTTGAAAATCATTTCAAAAATTCTGGGGTTGATACATTCGACTAAAAATTCCTCAAGGTGGCACCCCAGTACAAAGAAAAGAAATGAAATATATCACAGAAGTGGTTTTGGTTAGGCTTAAAACAAATTCTGGGTTCCATACAGCCATCTAAAAAATTCTTCAAGGTGGTGCCGCTAATGACTGCAACAAGTAAAAATTTTTTTAAATTCTGGTATCAATACATTTTACTAAAAATTCTGGGGTTGATACATTCAACTAAAAGTTCTTTAAGGCGGTGCCCCAGCATGGCCACAGTCTAATGACTGAAACAAGTAAAAGGTGAAAAAAACAAAAAGAAAAATAACTGAAAAATATAACTATGGGGCTTTTGTCCACTTTCATACTTTAACTATTGGGCTTTTGTCTGAGGGGCTTTAATCCTACATTCAAACGATACTGTGTGGATCTATAGATAAACTAGCAGATTTGCCCAGCGTTGCTTGGGACTTAATTGCTTTAAAGTACTCTTTATGATTCTACTCAATTATGATTATTGAGGCAAAGATTGATATAAGTTTACAGCTAACCAATCGATTTCCAACTGGATAGAAAGCCCTGCAAAGAGCTTTGCAACATTCTCAGAAGGGAGGGTAACAATAGAATGTGAGGTGGCCCTGAAAAGGCTGTGTTATCATTCTCACAATTGTAATAATTTGGTAGGTAGTCCTGGAAGGGTGTGTAAAACGTTCGCAGGTGAATATGGTGTCTTCATTTTCCACCAACGGCAGTGGACATGCTGTTACAAAACTTCATGCTCTGTGAAAATAGAACAGATGCCCTATGGAGGAAAGAGGGGGATTAATCATGGATAAGTAAATATGAGTAAGTTTGAAAATATACAACAATAGCATCTACTCACCATATGTCAGAGTGTTGAGGAAAAAATCCCCCCATCTTTGTCCCGGACAGAATTAATAACAGAATTGTAAGCGAACTTCTGTTGTGGAAGGAGCTTTGGCACACTCTCCGCTATGTATTGGGCAAGTTCGTCAACATTATAACATGTGTCATGCAGCAAATCCGAAGACAGTGTGTTTGCGCCTTTCCAGTTTGTTGAAGGTAGGCCATACACTGCCAACGCATATTAAGAACAGTATCACCCATATTAAGAACAGTATCTTCGATTTCAAGCAGCGCCCTGTTGTAAATGAAGTCACTGTACCCAACCTCCATTGATGGATTTAGCAACTGAGCCTGATGCAGGAAATCTTCAGACATGTAATCTTAGTAGGTAAGCCATAAAGAGGCGGGATCACCCAAGTCGCACCATAGGAGTAGAATAGCACCATGTATGCATACATTGATATATATATGGGCACACATACACACACATAAATGTATGCATTGCCATACAGTGCCAGCACACATACATGTATGCATTGCCATACAGTGCCTGCAGGAATATAGTGTGATAAAGAATTAATAAAGTGATGAAAGTAATGATAAGACTATATATATGTATAGATACATACATAGACACAAATATACATACATAGACACATGTACACACATATATGCATACACACACAGATATATATATATATACATACACACATACATATATATACATATACATATACAAGCACATATGCATACACATGTATACATTCGCATATATATACTTGCACAGGTACATATGTGTGTGTGTGTATGTGTGTATGTACACACATATAAAAAGATATAGAATAAGAAAGGTGCAGAAATTTGGTATATTAAGTAGGTGAGTTGGATTATATAAAATGGATCTGAAATAGATAAATTATTGGCTCTTGATCTTGACACTGGTGTTAAAAACGGGGACCTTTGAGCTGCATTTTCATCATGGGGAAGAGATGGAGGTTCACAGGTGCCGAATTTGGTGAATAGGGTGGGTGCAGAAGTGATACAATGTTGTTTTTAGAAAGAAACTCACTAGGGAGTCACTTTTGCCAAGTGTTCTCAAATGTTTCAAAATGTCGCAGTAGAACTCACAATTGATGATCTGACCATAGGGGACGAATTCTTGGTGCACAATACTGTAGATGTCAAAAAACATGATGAACATGCTCTAGGTTGAGCTGCAGCTTGGTCGTGCCTTCTTTGGTCATGGAAGGGCTCTTCCATTATGATGACTGCTGTTTTATCTGAAGGTCTTATCCATAGACCTAGCTCCCATCACCAGTGAAGATCCTAAACATGAAGGATGGGTCACAGTGTCATACTGACAGAGATCTTGACAGACTCTGACACGATTTTCTTTCTGCTCAATGGGCTGCAGGTGGGGACAAATCTGGCAGAGACAGACTGCATGTTCAATTCAGACATTAGGATTGCCTACACAGACCCATACGACAGACCAACAACGTCAGCAATGTCATTGATTGTCTTCCAATGATCCTCATGCACAAGCTGATGAATTTCTCCACATTTTGTGGCAGGTCTTCCAAGGACTTTCTTCCACTTTTGAAGCACCCATGCCACTCAAAACATTGCCTTGTCACCATAAGCTTGCTGAAGCATGCTCAATGTCTCTGTAGCAGACTTCCCAACTCTAACTCAAAATTTCACATTGGCTCTTTGTTCCAACTCCCTGTCCATGACAAAATCACAGACCACAGCATACAAGTGATCACAAAAATACAAATTTCACAACTTGCAAAGTAAATACAACGATGTCACTTAGCACACTGCCTCATGAAGGTCACTGCTAGCTCTCATTGTGCACACAACTGTGTGCTACCATCTGCTAGCATGCAACAGAACTATTCTGGGAACTTTTTTATACCATTTTGTACACACATGCATGTGCACACACACACACACACACACACACACACACACACACACACACACACACACACACACACACACACACACATACCTGAACTTGTAATCTGGGTAGAGTAGCCATAGATTTCTCAATAGTTCAGGTAGGTATTTTCTTTTATACTAATCTTTAGGCTTATGTTAATATCTGCTGGGCAACTAATTCCCACTACTGTACACTATTTCAAGCTTATTATGCTTACATTTTATTGAGGTTTTCACTGGGACAGTCCACCAGTACTCCTTTTTATTATGAGTGGCTATGGCTTCTACCATACTGTGGGTTCTTATTTCTTTGGCTTGAGGGTTATCATTCTGACAGATTTCATTGTATAGTGTCTTGACTACATCATGTCTCATCAGTGGACAACTGCTTATGATATGGGTGATATCTTTGGTATTAACTCTATAAAATCTGCATTGGTTTTCACATTTTGGTGTTCTACCAGTGTCTCTCTCCCTTTTGTGCATCAGGTATTTGGTTTGTATTTCTTGTTCCTGGATTTCAAATGCAAACCCTTCAAAATAGGATTTAGTAATCCAGTTGTTGGTTCATGATAGACTGCTTTGATTGTCAATGTTACTATCATCCTGAAGCTTTCAGCTAACATATTCATGCATTGTTGTCTGCTGATATACACTTATCCTTTCATCTGATGATATGCTGTGGTAGAGTTGTGTGACTTCTTCAGGCAGGTATTCAGAATATTGCTTTTACAAGTCTCATGATGTTATCTGCCTCATGTATGCAAACTTAGTCAAGGGATGCACTTTGATACTTGGTGGTTAAAAGATGTTACCGAAGGGATATGATATGACATTGAAAGGCAGTCTGGATCAATGTTAAGCCCCTTTATTGATGTGAAAATTATTTGTGCTGAGCAGTATCTTTTGGGTTTTCACATCAATGGCTTGGATCTTCTCAAGCATACAATCAAGTAGCCCAAATGTTGGTGCTTGTACTGGTACTGCAAAAACATTGTGGGCCACTGTTTTATTAAATGCAGAGAATTCCAAGGTTCATATTTTCTTATCCAGCTGTAATATTCTTTAGTGATACATGTCTTGTTACAGGTATCATCATAAGATATATTATCATCTACTCCTAGGTACCTATAACATTCCTCATCAGATATGGGGGAAGCAGCTAAGTCATTGATAGAGATGCTGCTACTATAGTTTATACTTTTCCCTGTTTTTACAGCTATATAGCGTCATTTATCCTGACCAAACTGCAATCCTATATCCTTTGAGAATGTTGTAACCAGATCAAAGCTCTTTTTCATCTCATGGCATAGTTTCTCTTAACATGCAGTTCCTCTTGGCATACAGTTTCAAGTCATCCACAAAGAAGCAGTAATTTTGGTATTTCTGTTTCCTTGTGAACCAGTGAGATATCCTTCAGACTTCCTTAATATGAATGACAAGAGGTTTACAGAAAGTATGAACAGCATCATAGAGAGGCTGTCCTCTTGGAATATACCTCTGTGATGCTGTATTTTATTAGTGATAATACAATCACTCCTTGTATTAACTTCAAGATGATTGCCCATGATGAAGTCAGGTTAGGTATGGCTTTGACTATACTCTCTAGAACTTTAGCAAGTCAAAGGACTTCC
This sequence comes from Octopus sinensis, assembly GCF_006345805.1. Taxonomy (NCBI): domain Eukaryota; kingdom Metazoa; phylum Mollusca; class Cephalopoda; order Octopoda; family Octopodidae; genus Octopus; species Octopus sinensis. The sequence goes on along the minus strand of NC_043007.1, from coordinate 53,883,879 downwards.
ATCATTCCTTAGTGGGGAACAGAGTCAAAAGCTTGCTTGTAATCCAGTCACATTGAATCTAGGTTCTTCTTATGCACCTGCATCTCTGACATTTTTGATTATGAACAATTGACTGGCATGCCCCAGACTCTCTTTCTAGCTGCTTGTTTTACTGTAATGATGTTATTACTTTCACAATGTTCTTGGAAGAAGAAATTCAAACATGCTGTATATATTTTATACATTAAGTTCTGACATGTAATTGGCTGGTAGCTTTTTGCTATGTAGGTGGTTCTGCTTTTGGAGATCAGTTTTATCTCAGTCAAAGCTAACCAGTGTAGTATGCTACTATTCCCATTAAGAGCTTGCTGGTATAGGTTAATAAAATATGGTTGGTAGAAGGTTAGCTTCTTGTACCAGTATCCAACAATCAAGTCTCTTCCACGTGCTTTTCCATCCTGAGATTTCGGGATTACAGTCACAAGGGTATCACCATCAATGTTGTATATCTTGGGTGTAAAGCAGAGACAACAATTATTTCGAATTTCTTCAAGCCACAGAGCATCTTGGTTAAACTACATCTCTTTGCTCCAGATTTTCCTCCAGAAGGAGTCTATGTCTTCTCATGAAGAAGCTTCTATGATATTTATTGTTTCTCCTCACATGCCTCTGTACACTGCTGCCTGGTTCCAGTTAAATTTTTTATTTATTGTTTTACTTTTGGTTATTCTCTTCTGGTACTAGAGTTTCTCACTGGCAGCTTTTAGCTCCTGCTTGAGGATGTTCAATTTGCAATTGAGTGTTCTCTTTTTCTATCACTAAACCTCACTTCTGTCTACTTCTTTACTTTTTCTTGGTAAGACATATAGTAATTTGCTTACTTGCAAGCAATAAGTATTGTCGCATGACTGATGGTCTGCCATAAATCAGCTGTCTTTTTCTCAGTCTTCAAAACCCATGATGGCATTTTCTTCATTGTTTTGGTGTTGTTTACTCTTTGGATGTCATTCACACACTGTTGCAGTAGTAGACAGGGCTTACAGACAGGCATTAATCTGCCAGAATGAGGGTTCATTACACTGCTGTAAATACTCTTCTCCAATTTCATTAACAACTTTTAATACTGTGTTGGCCTTTTGCTTACTTTGGCAGAGGATTCTCTCTCAAAGAGAAAATACTTCAGAGCCAAAATTATTTTTCCTTGAAAAATTTTATTAAGGACATATTTTACCAATATATAACTCTGACTACTACTGCAATGATTGTTGGGTTTGTGTCTGCTATTTATCAGAGCTGTAGTGAAAGGACAGTGGTCAGCTGCTTCAGCCTGTAATGTAGTTTGGCTGGCAAGCAGTATAGTATCTGTTGGAATATCACTAACTATGAAACCATGTGGTGTTCTAACATTGTTTACACTTTTGTTTATACTGTTTAGGAGAAGGTTAATTTTAGAGTTTTTATAATAAAGTTACATTTACTGTCTTTCATCCTATGTTCTACCAATGTTGCTTGTTGGCGTAATTGATTCACAGTAAAATAATTTAGTTGTGAGTGTAGATCATCCCAGTATGCTTTTCTTCTGTTCATTATCTGTTCATTTTACTCTTTTATAACAGTTAAGAAAAATGTATTTTGTAGATACAGTTTCTTCTTTAACTACAGCTAGAAAGAATTTGTCTACCTGCGGTGCTATTGTTTTTGTTTAGTTCCTCAGTTGTGTTGTTGATGTTGTTATGTCCAGCCATGACCATCATCATCATTTAATGTCCTCCTGCCATGTTGGCATGGGTTGGATAGTTCGACAGGAGCTGGCGGATCTTTGTAGTTTTCATCACTGTTTACAATTATCTTTAAAAAAGTTTGTTATTGTGTTATAAAGATGTAATTTTTTATGCTAAGTCCGAATTTGTTATTCATTTATGCTAGAAAAACTTTGAAAAAATGTTACAGGTGTTCAAAGTTTGATAATTTTCAGAATTATCAGTCAATCAGAAAACAGCACATTCGCTGCCGCTTCCATCATTGCTAGAAATAACAGTCAAAACATTAGAATATAAACAAATGAAGTTAACATTAAAACATTTGCGAGCAAATTAAATATTTAAAAGCTATGAACAAACAAATCAACAGGAGTTGCTAGAAATAACAATCAAAGCATTGCTTAAAACAGACATTTATTAGTTAAAAAATTCACCATCCCACTTCCACTGCACACACACAAACATTCATACACCTCCCTTTTACATACACACACATGTACTCATACAGAGTTGAAACACTCCCACTGCCGGTTTGCCATCATCCCTTCCTTTCTCATTCATATGTTGTGACAGAAAAAAAAAAGAATATCATTATAGTAGAAAATTATCTTTCTCATATAACCTTCTCCTCCTTGTGTGCATGCACAGCATCTTTGGTTACTATGGAAACAGAGTTTTACACCATGGTGATGTGTAAAATACTCACTTCTAATTGGCAAAAAAACCCAAATACATACATACATACATGCATAGGCGCACACACACAGACACACACACACACACACACTGACCCACACACATGCGCACAAACAAACAAAAAGGAATGCAGTGTAAATAACAGAGTCAAGACTATTGAAAAGGTTGCAAGACACAATGAAAATTTTAGGAAAATAAGGAGTAAGAGTGTGTTAAATTATAAGGCACAAAAAGAAAATGACTCTCCCCAGACACAACAGAATATGCTTCAACACACGAACTCACATAAAGAGTCTTGCAAACCAAATCCAAAAACGAAATATGTATATATATATATATATATATAATAGCGTGCAAACTTTCAATGCAACCTTCTCCAATGCAGATCTATGAGGCAGATCTCTGACGCAACCTTCTCCAATGCATATCTTCGACGCAGCCTTGACCAATAGTACCCCTAGGATTGGTTAGGTCTAGTTCGGGATTAGTCACTGCTTTCGCTAGGTTAGGTGGTTTCGAAAGGACCAGTATGTGCAACCTGATCACCTCTGCTGGTCAAACTCCCAACTCATGCGTTCCCATCACAGCACTGATTCTGAAGATCTGGGTTGGGTGTGAAAACCAACTTTAAAGTAAAAATATAGTTTTGAATCAGCCATGTTGTGTTCGGTTAAGTTCTATTTGGGGTGAAAAATCAATAAACTGATTCCTTATGGGGTTTTCCATTCAATCAGGATGAAGAATCGATAAACTGATTCCTTATCAGATTTCTCACTAAAATTGGCTACACCCCATTTTCAACCATCACTTTTACCAATTTTGATATATTTTGTTCAAACTTGATGCCGATCTTTGAATGCTCCAAAAATGGAATGCTCCAAGTTCTCCAAAAAAACAATTGATGAATCGAAAAATCAATAAACCGATTCTTTATGGGATTTCCCAATCAAATTGTCTGCAACCTATTTTCAGCCAAACGTTTACCAATTTCAACAGATTTCATTCAAATTTGTCGTCAGTGTTACTTAGTTTGGTTTGAAACAAAGTGCTTTATTAGCTTAATAATCCTAACTTAATCCTGGGCAATGCCAGGCTATACTGCTAGTTATGGATGTATAGGAAAAATAAATTTCATTTTCATAATTAGTATGCAAAACTTAATCCATATACCAAATTTGAAAACAATTGGAACAAAATTGTAAACAATGCTGAAAACCACAAAGATCTGAGCTGGCCAGACAGAAGCCTGTGTCATGCTTCTGTGTCTGTTTTGGCATGGTTTTTATGGTTGGATGCCCTTCCTAATACCAACCAATCCGTAGAGTGGGCTGAGTGCTTTTTACATGGCACTCACACAGGTGAAGTTAGTTGTAGCGTGGATTTTAAAGGTAGATGCCCTTCCAAATGCCAACCACTTTAAAGTGTGGACTCTGTGCTTTTTAAATGGTACCTACACAAACAGGGTCACCAAGTATTTTTGCAAGACAAAGAAAATGACATGTCGTTTGTAAATAACTCTCTGCATGAGTCAAGTTGCAGTCAAAAATTGCTATGGTCTTGAAATAAAGGTTAATTCATCCAAAGATAAACTAGTTTAACAAAGCTGATGGTTGTGGCTTCAAAGTTGGAGATAGTAATCATTGTATTTTCAATAAATAGTCTCCCATTCCAAATATGCGACTTGTGACTTCAAGTGAAGTATGCCTGTATGTATGTATGTATGTATGTATGCATACATGTATATATGTAATGCATGCAAGCATGTATATATATAATGCATGCAAGCATGTATGTATGTGAAAAGAAATATCACGCATAGAAATTAAACTTGGAATCATGAGGTTGCAAAGTGAATTTAGAAAAAAATTGAAGTGTTAGTAAGTAGGAAAGAGGACAGGATCCCATTGCCATGAGAGAAATGTCCATGCTGAATTTGTAGAAAAGGACCAAGTAATAATGCTATATGAAGTATTCATGCAAACTACAGATGAATGAGAAATATAAATTTTGCTTGCAGTAGTTGCTCAAGGACAATGAGTATTAAGAGCACTTGCAAAATAATCTCCATGGAATGCCTAGGTTCCTCTCTAGAAATTGCTGATAGCTTCTGTTACCTAGGAGACCAAATTAGCAGTACGAATGGGTGTTCTGAGAGTAAAGCAACCAGAGTAAGAATATGGAAAAGTTAAGAAAGTTATTACCTCTACTGTCAACAAAGGGTTTCTCCTTTAGAGTGAAGGGCTGATTATATGATACCTGTATGTAAAGTGTGATGCTGCCTGTAGGAAAACATGAACCTTGAATGCAAAGGAACTGCATTGGCTAGAAAGAAATGAAGCAAAAATGTTTTGCTGGATGTTTGCATGGACAGCAGAGCACAAATGAGCTGGTTATAAGAATTGTGCATGGAAAAAAACTGTATTGATATGGACTTGTGATGTATATGAAGGAGGACAGCCGTATAAAGATATAGAGTACATTCAAAGTAAATGGAATGGAACCTGTGATAAATATACATCCATATAGTCTTTATACAATGTGAATATAAAGAAGAAAATGATACCTTTCAGGATACTGTGAGCTTGGATAGCCAGTAACTAATATATGCCTATTGTAGGTGTTTGGTAAAGATACTGACAATGGAACTTTCTGTAAAGAATAGAAAAGATATATTGTAAGTAAACAACGTTTGCATGCATAAGTCTCCATAAGTTACTTCTGTACTTAAGCCTAAGAAAGAATTTTGAATGTATGTATATGTAAAAAGGAACTGTATGATGCAATAAGTTGCACAGCAGATTTAAATACTGTTTGAAGTATCTTAGGGCAATTATCACACTTGATTTCATATCATAACATGACTAACTCAGCTTTATTTGAGAAGTGAATTGATTCAATTACTTTTTGCCAACCAGCCAGCAGTTATTGTTCTTTGTATTTTCCATACTTTTGAAATAAGTGTGCAAACTTTCTTCATACAGTGATACTTAAAGAAATGTTATTTTACACATACAACTGCACAATGAGTAGTCCCCTCTATTTACATTTATATTTGAGATATGCATGAAGTGATTTGTTACTGTACACATTATGCAATCTTCTGTACTCTGAAGTTAACAATCATGATTATCAGTATTACACACAAGCACACACACATGCATACATATATAATGCGCATACATACACACACACATACATACATACATACATACATACATACATACATACATACATACATACATACATACATACATACATATGTATATATAACCAGCAGCAACAGTAGTATCACCATAATCAACAGTTTACATCTGCTTCTCATGCTGGTATGGGTTAGATGGGTCACCACAGTTTGAGTTACCATTTGTTCGGAGGTACAGCTAACCTAAGTTTAGGAACCTTATCTTGTTTGAATTTCATTTTGGCTTGGTCTGTATATGATTAGATGCCCTTCCAAACACTAGCCAGTTTACAGAGTACACTTAGTGCTTTTTCCATAACATCAGCACCAAAGAGATTTTATGTTCTCAACAAGACTTAAAGGTTCTCACTCACTTTACCTTACAGAGTGTACTAGGTGTGTTTTTTGTGACACTAAAATGAGAAATGTGGCTATGTTCTTGACACTACTAAAGAGATCTCACAACCCCACTATCTCACAAGGTGAGAAGCTTAAGTGATAGAGGTAAAAATGAGAGTGAAGAGAGATATCTGTGAGTGATAGAAATACTCTGAGATAAAGAGTGGAGTGATAGAAATAGTTATTCTGAAATATGTATGCACAAGGGATGTCCATTAAAGGTTTCCCCTGACCAGCTTCCAGTTATTGCAGGAAACGAATCTTGTACAGTATAATCATACATACATCTGACTCATACATTGTTCGCTTTCCAGACATTTCTACATTACTGCATACACTTTATACGCACTTTCTGACAAGTTGTGGAGCACTGTATACAATAATTTCATTATTATTATTATTATATCTCTACATGTCACATTATGAATTGCAGCTTTCCACTAGTATTCGTTTGACTTTTACGGCTGCTGAAGTGAACTAAGGTGTTATAATGGAGGCAGTTGAATGCAGATCAGTGATCAGGTTCTTATACTTGAAGGGTCATACACCAAAAGAGACTTTCAATTAGATGAAAGAAGTTTATGGTGATGATGCACCATCATATGATGTAGTCAAGCACTGGCATTGCCAGTTCAAATGTAGTTGGACATTGATGGAAACTGCCCCTATTCCTGGACGGCCACATTCTGCCATTGATGACATCCATAAAATGGAGGATTGCCGCATAACTATTCAGTAACTAGGCCAAAAAGTGAAGATAAGTGTTGAGTCAATGGAAAAAAATCATTCACAACCATTTACATATGCGGAAGTTGTTTGCATGATGCTCATGCCTTTTCAGAAAGAGGAATGAGTCAATTGCTCCTAGGCTCTTTTGACAATGTGCCAAGAAATTGAGGACTTTTCAGCAGATTTATCACAAAGGATGAAATATGGGTCTATCACTATGATCTTGAGCATGATAACACACCACCTCCAAAGAAGGCTCATGTCCAACCCATAGCAGGCAAGGTAATGCTCAGTCTTTTGGGACCAACACAGAGTAGTCATGATAGCTTTGCTGGCAAAGGGCACCACAATTAACAGGGCATATTATGCTTCTCTGCTGCAGAAATTGCAGGATGCCATCAAAGTAGAGAAGCATGGCATGCTGACCAAAGGAGTCCGTCTCCTCCAAGCCAATGCTCCAGTTCACAATGTGCATATGAAAATCCTTCTTCATCCTCCTTACTCTCCCAACCTCGCACCATCTGACTTCCACTTCTTTCCAAATATAAAGTCTTTTTTGAAGGGGAAGCACTTTTTGGATGATGATGAACATATTCCTGAGGTTTTGGTTCCAGATGCAACTTACTGACTTCTACAGATAAGGTCTTCACAGCTGCATAAAGTGATGGGAGAATTGTGTCACCATTGGTAGTGGCTATGTAGAGAAGGACTAATAATTATGCCAAGTTTCGTTTATCCCAGTCCTTGGGAAGTGGGTCAAGAGAAATCTTTAATGAACACCTCTCATATATTCAAGGCAATGTGACTGAGATGATAAGGAGATGACAGAAGTCTATGTGATTCAGGAGATAGAGTGAGTAAAGAGGTCTAGAATGCATGGGAATATTGCAGACAGAGTGAAATGGGGTAATAACAAACAGTACATGAGAAGGTGAAGACAGAGTAAATTGGGTACAAGTGGTCTAATGCAACCACTGATATGCAGGATATGAGAAAGGGGCAGAAAGCTCATGTGATGAGTATAGTGCAGGGTGAGTGGAAAGTATGTGGATCCTGTGCCAATGAACAGCACAACTGAGTAATGGAGATTGGGTCAGAATATGTGCCACTACATCCTTTGTTACACTGACTGGAAATAATGAATGGCAACAGAAGAGAGATCCACTGCCATCTTCAGTGACACTGGATTTCTTTTAATTAGACAGGGAAATATAAAATTGTGTCGTTTCTGTCTTTCTAAATTGACATAAGCAAAGGGACTGATCAATTGGTGTCAGTTTGGAAAAGAAACTTCATCAGAAACTCAATCTGAGAACTGAGATTTTTAACACTGTTGGAATTATTTCTATTCCCTTTCAACAGAAAAAAATGATTCTTATTAAGGCCAAAAATGTGTTGTGCTTAGGTATTGTCAATTGAATCAACTCAAGTATACGCCCTAGAGAGACAAAAGGCAAACATAATCTTAGTAGTATTTAAATTAAAGATGCTAAGAAATTAAACTAAACACTGTAAGGTGCTTTAATATATTTGGCACTTGACTATTTTTATAATAAAATTACTCACATGATATTAATTTTTGAATATCACAATTTTTTAACAAAATACTTACAGGATATTGAAGGCACTTTGGAACTGGATAAGATGGTGGTATTGAGGGTGTTGGTAAAGGTTCCTGAAAGACAATACAAATCACTTAACAGAAATAGAAAAACAATACATTTCTCAAACTTAAATCGGTTTTCATAGAAAGTTTCAAGAATCAATTGAGTATTAAGCAACCAACCAAGAAGTTGAATCCACCAAGTTCTATATATATACTTCAAGTGGTATAATTCCCTGCTGTAAGCAATAGTAGTTCCATAGTGATTTAATGGTGTACAATACTGAATTCAATTCCTACTATAGAAAAAAACTAACAGTGTTTGACTAGTATCCTATAAAAGGGTAAAATGTGTTTCTAATCCACTTGAAAAGCATCAACTCTGTGTATCCTTGTGACATGTAATGGTTTCAAAGGTTAGAAAAACAGCTTCACAACAACATTCATCAAGTGGAGAGTTTCAATATGTGAACTGATAGGGTGAGGACTGCAGGCAAAAAGGATGATAACTTTTTGGTTAACTTTTTAATATGCATTATGGGTAGCTACACCTCAGATATAAGGGATAGGGGATAGTAATTGACAGAGCTTTATTAGCTTCAATGCTGAATTTAAATTCCATTTGGACAAATATATTCCTTTCATATAGCATTTCTAAGAGAGGCTGGAAAACAGCTAAGACCATTAGAAGTTTAATATCGCAATGATTTTTTCATTGCGATTGAAGTTTTAATAGTTTTTATTACTAGTTTTTTAAAAATATTTTAATGTATTGTGTGGCATGCAAAAGAGAAGGAAAAGCACTGGTCACTGAGAACTTAATGGCTATACTTTTTCCTTGCCTTCCTTAATAATTTCCACCTTCCTGTAAAATTCATTAAATTCACCACCACCATCAGTAACACTTCCATCAACTTTTATTTGTGTCTCTTCACCATTTTCTTCTTACACACCAAATTTTCCACTTTCTTTTTACAATTTCCCTAGCTCTACGACTTCTACAACAACTATTCTGACTTCAATATCAAGTAAATACTTTTCTTTATCCTCCCATGTGGATACTTTCCAACCAATCATAGATGCTATCTTGTGGAAGGATCCTGAACACCCTCATGTGACTGAAAGTGGACTAACAGATTTCAATAAATAAGAACTGTGTGAACTGTCAAGGGCAGGTGACAGTGTTGGCAACGACATTATTCGAAGCTCATGCTGGTCAGATTGTTGTTTGAACATGGAAAGTTTATTAGCTTTGGTAATTCAATTACAGTAACAACAACAACAGTTGTTGGAATTACAGAAACAACAGCAATAATAGCAACAACAGCAGTTGTTGGAATTTAGAAGCAACAGCAACTTTTAATACAACTGATACATAAGAAAACAGAAAATACATCTAGTTCATATACCCTTCTCCTGCTTACTTTAGAAGGTATGAGGAAATTTTTAGAGAAGAATGCTCCAGTTGGCAAGACAAAAACCCCCAACTCTTGCTGAGAAAGTTTGCACCAGCATATTACCAAGTAGACCAGGTGAAGTCTTTTGAACAAACTGGGAATATTTTATCAAAGATTTTAAGCACAAAAAGATCTTTATTTAATACATGTTGGCAATGCATGAATATTACAAAAAAAAAGACGACAAAGATTTTATTACATACACTGGAATTATTAATAGGGAATGGGAGAGATTTAAAATTAATGAACCAGATGTGTTTAATTTTCATGCAAAATTTAACGGCAAAGAAAGATGTGGAAATTTGTAACCAAAATCTGACTAAATTAGAGCAGAATCAGAAGCTAACACTACAAGAAATATCTGAGAAATGCCAGAGAATGATAAACCTAAGGTATGATACAAAACAAATTAAAGCCGGAAGTAAAAAATGACAAGCAGAAAATTAAACCATGTTTTGGATGTGGAGAATTACATTTCAGATTCAACTGTCCTTATAAAAATCGAAAATGCTTCATAAAAAAATCACTGTAAAAACAAAATCTAGAAAAAGGTTCAGCAGAAAAATCATGTAAACAGTTTATCAGCAACAAGAGATACAAACGTGACTGAAAGGAAATTTGTGTATGTAAAAATTAATAATACAAATGTAAAATTACAGTTAGCTACTGTTATATCGCACACTCAGATGGCGTGCCTTCACCAATAACATACCTCTACTCAACTACCGAACTCTCACTTCCGACTCAACTCAACAGAACTCGACGTCTAGTCTACTCACTGCTCCGGTTCACTCTTTCGACACATCTACAACTAGCTATCATGTCCACTATTTATACATATTGGACTAGCCTACTTATCAACTGGGGATGTCCACACAACAGATACAGATAGTGACATTACTTTAATCAATGTAAACACATGGAAAACAATCAGGAAACCTATAGTTCAGAAAATCTTGAAGATCACATGTGGTGTCTCAAGGACTAAATTAATTTTCAAAGGCGACATTATCTGTAACATTATATTTTGTGGTAAGACTATAAAAGCAAAAGCTTGTGTATAAAAAAATATAGGCAACCTTTTCGGAACAGACTGGATGGAACTGTTCAACTTATGGGACTTACCCATAAATAATAATGGGGTCATGCACTAGTTCAAATACAGAGTCAGAAAATTTTTTAAAAGTGAAAAGGTTTTAAAAGTGAAAAGGTTTTAAAAGTGATGTGTTTTAAAAGTGAAAAGGTTTTAAAAGTGATGTGTTTTCAAACAAGTTGGGTTGGTGCAATAAATTTAAAACCAAATTTCAGGTAAAAGTAAATTCATAACCAGTTTCCAAACCCAAACATAATGTACCATTTGCAGCACTGGAACAAGTGAATAAGGAATAAGACAGACTGGAAAAAATGGGAGTGATTGAAAAGATCAACTATTCACATTGGGTGTCTCCAAAAGTGTATGTAAAAAAGAACAATAAAATTCATGTATGTGCAAATTTCTTGACAGGACTAAATGAATGTTTAAGACAGTATAACTACCCATTATCTATCCCAGAGGAAATCTTCTCAAAACTAAATGGTGGTAAGTTGTTCTCGAAATTAGATCTTTCTGATGCTTACTTACAAATACAAGTGCCAGATGAATGTACTAAGCTTCTAACGATTAATACACATAAAGGTCTGTACAAATTTAACAGGCCCCCATTTGGCATAAAAGTTGCCCTGGTTATATTCCAACAAGTGATGGATGTGTTGCTTCAGAGTGTGGTTTCACGATGGCCTACGTGGATGATATATTAATTAAAAGTGAATCCCATGATCAGCATGTTGAGCATGTAAAATGTGTTTTTAAAAAAATAAAAGATTATGATTTCAAATTGAGTGAGGAGAAATGCAAATTTTTCTTGCCTAATATCAAGTACTTACAACAAATTATTGATAAAAATGGTCATCAACCAGATCTGTTGAGGGCAGATACAATTAAAAATATGCCCCCTCTGACAAATATTTCTACCTTACAAACTTTTTTAGGACTTGCAAACTATTATCAAATTTATATACCAAATAAATAAATCTACTAAAAATAAAAAATCTACTAAATAATCTACTAAAAAAAAGATGTAAAGTGGAATTGGTCGGAAAATTTTCAGAAGTTATTTGGTGAAATTAAAAAGATATTGTCAGATTTGTCTTTAGCACATTTTGATCCTGCAGTGGAGATTGTAGTAGCTTCAGATGCCAGTGAGTATGGTATTGGAGCAATAACACTACATAAATATGAAGATGGTAACATGACGGTCATGGCCCATGCCTTATATTCTCTGCTACCAGCAGAAAAGAAGTACAGCCAAATTGAAAAAGTGGCTCTAGCAATTATTTTCACCATAAAAAAAATTCATAGATTTTTTTACACGGTAGACAGCTTTTCTAAGTGGCCTGAAGTACATAAGTGTAAAAAGCCAACATACATGGTTACATTAACTTTTTTACACAAGTTGTTCACCAGATTTGGTATTTCTGATACCATCATGTCTGATAATGGAACTCAGTTTACTTCAGATGAATTCAAAAAATTTTGTAAAATGTTCATTATTCAAAAAAGAAAAAAATTAAATAACCTTTTGGTCAAAAATTCCTTTTTCTCAAGCTACACATAGTCTAGAACCTGCACTTGCTCCTTGATACCATACTTGTCTCTTTATCTACCAAACTGCACTTGTACTCCACACAGATGGTGAGTGGTTGCATTTCTTCCAACCCAATATATTGCATAACTTGAAAATTCTCAATGCACTTTACACAAGTTGCTATTTGAGTGATCTTTCTCAAGAATATCACTATATCTATAACTCTGCCCAAGTTATCCTACTGCCTGTCACTGCAATCCATCCAGTCAATCTTCAGTTCATTATTTTATCCAACACTATGGCTTAAATGAAATCTAACACACTAAAAAGTATCTCATCTTCAACTAAGGGACCATTAATTTACAGGCTTTGTAAACTGATTTCTTTGATTCTGCCTTCCACACTACCACTTTCACAAGATTGCCTGCAGTGTAGTCCAGTTCTAGGTAAATTCCACCTCAGTAAATTTCACTACAGAAATTCCACCAGGTAAATTTCACCATGGTAAATTCCACCCATGGACAGATGTTATTCCAATTTTGATTATTAGTTTCTTCTTTCTTTCATGATATTGTAATATCAGGTTTATTGTTTCTTTTGTATATGGTTTGGTGTTATTACTGAGCTATCTACTAAAATCTTAACCTTTTCACTTGTTATTACCTTTTCTGTTTGCACGTTTCTGATTTTCTGGGTTTTTATTTTTGGTATGTTATATCGCTGTAGTAGGTTTGCAAAGATTATCGTGGTTATCTCATCGTGTCTCACTTTATATTTTCTGTGTGCTATTTTTCCACATTGTATTGCCATATGTTCGATATTTCCTTTGTTTTTTTACAATATCTGTATGCCTTTTTTCTTCCATAGTTGTTGCTTCTGTTTTGTAAATACTGTATAATATATTTATGTCTCATTGAGTATTTGCTTTGTTTTATAAATTTCAATGGGCGCTAAACGATGATGATGATGATGATGATGAATGGGTTTCTTTTTGACACTGCTTCCTCATTCAGGTGTTTAAAGTATTCACCGTGTATTTTTTTGTGTGATTGTTCCTTAATTATTTTTCTCCCTCGTATTTTTTGCATTCATTGACATTATTGATATTATTTTTATGCATTCTTTTTTTATTTCCATAATATCGTAACCCATATATTGCTACTTTTACCACTGTTTTCTCTACTCACTTCACATTGGCCTTGCTTAAAGCTTTGGCTCACTCTACTTCCCATCTTCCATTTTTAACATTCTATTTGTTCATTCTCCTGATCCTACTTCTTATACCCATTTTTGTTATTGTTGTGGAGGACAGAAGTGAGAGAAGGGGGGCTATTCCGCCACAAATAAATAGTGGACAGGCACAACAACTGGAGTCAGCCGGTGAGGTACACCGTTCGGACCAGTCATGCAGATAACAAAGTATGTTGTTATAATGCAGGACATAACAATTACTAAAAAGAATACTTCTTACTTAATGATTTAACCAGAGCAATTGGCTGTTTTACCTTCTCTCTTTAATTCCTCCTTCACCATCTGCTTTGTATTCCAGATTTCTAGCTCTATCATATGACATTGCTTTACTCCACTTTTTCCTTTCTATCTCTTCATTATTTGTTTACCTAACACTCATAACACTTATTTTTACAATGCTTACATTACACTCACTCCTAATAGGAGCAACAAATTTAACATGTTTGAATGATGGTAGGTTAAAGTGAGAACGGTTGATGTGACATGTTTGTTATCAAACGATCATTGAATCCTTCTTTTCAAGTGCTGAATAACAACTCTCCTTCCCATGTTCCCTCCCACATCCCTTTCCCAGTTCTCAGAGTTGGTACTATCAAATGTAGGCATATTGAAATGTAGGTTTAGTGAAATTGTTGCAATGCTTGAATGGAAGTGTGTTGAGATGCTTGGACGGAGGTATGTTAGACGGAAGTAAGGTAAAGAGGAGCTTCAGCCAGGTTTCTCACAGGCAAGACACATAAGCATAAAATCTTTTGGGAAGGTAACAGCGATGTGTTAGGTGGTGTGGGCATACTTCTTGTAGAGAAATGGGTGGATAAGGTCATAGATGTAGTCAGACTCAGGCTAGTCAGAACAATATAACAACAATTATCTCTGTCTATGCCCAATAAGTGGGCCTACCAAATGAACAAAAGCACCACTTTTATTATATTCTTCTGCAGGCAACCTCAAAGATGAGTGACAATGAGCTTGTCTTCATGGCTGGGGTTTCCAATGGGCATGTCAGGTAGAAGCCCAGTATCTTCCATGGGAGCTATAGAATTGGTTCCTAAAGCAAAGAGGAGACAAGACTACTGGAGTTCTGTGATGTGAATAATCTATTGATCTGCAACACCAACTTCAGGAAGCTAGCCAGCCACCTGATAACCTACTATAGTCAACTGCTACAAAGGTAAAAGTAATGCCTTAGATAGAAATAATTATAGAGGTATCAAATTGTTGGATCAGGTGATGAAAGTTATGGAGAGAGTAATAGGGAGAGAGTTGTTTAGATGAGATGCAGTTTGGTTTTGTGCCAGGGTGAAGCACCACTGATGCTTTATTTCTGGTAAGGCAGCTGCAGGAGAAATACATAACCAATGATAAACCTTGGCTTTTTTGACTTGGAGAAAGCCTTTGACCAAGTCCCTTAACCCCTTATCTGGTGGTCAATGTGAAAATTGGGGATAGATGAGTGGTTGGTGAGAGCTGTACAAGCCATGTACAGGGACACTGTTAGTAAGGTGAAGAGTGGCAATGAGTACAGCAAAGAATTCAGGGTACAAGTAGGGGTTCACCGAGGATCACTCCTTAGCTCCCTCTTATTCATCATAGTCCTCCAGGCAATAACAGAAGAATTTAAAACAGGCTGCCCCTGGGAGTTTCTCTATGCTGATGACCTAGCTCTTATAGCTGAATCACTACCTGAACTAGAGAAGTTTCAGGTATGGAAGCAAGATCTAGAATCGAAAGGCCTTAGAATTGACCTAGCAAAAACCAAAGTGTTAGTATGTAGGAAGGCAGACAAATCACAAATTCCTTCAGGTAGACGGCCCTGCTTGATCTGTAAAAAAAGGCATAGGAAGAAACTTGTAAGATAAATCTGGTGTAAGCTATGGACATATAAGAGGTGCAGCAATATCACAGTAAGGTTAATGGGGAAACTAGTGTTTGTGTGTAAAGATGCACAGGTACAATAAACACTGAAAATGTACAGAAAATAAACTCCATCAACTGTCAGCAGAGTAAACTAGACTTTTTACTTGTTCTTGTGGCAACATTCACCCTGGGCGGGTTGAGTCAGCTTCTTCTACCACTGTCGAGGCATCTCGAACCATGGCAGCCCACGCACGACAGTCCTGCACCAGTTCACTGGAGATAGCGAGCCAGTTATGGTTCCATCAGTGCAGGCCGACCACCTGCAGTCCTGTGAGCATGGAGAGGTCCTCCTTGATCATCATAACCCAGGTCTTCAGCTGCCCACCCACGTGTTTCCGCCAGTTGGGAAGTGGAGTTGGGAGAAGGACATCACGGCTCAGTTCACCCACTGGACGCCTACATGCATGACCAAACTACCACAAATACTGTTGCAGAAGGACAGATGGAAGGGGCTGCAGAGACAGGCGAAGTCGGAGAGGTGGCCGACAGGCGAGGCGGGCGGGCAACAGGAAGAAGTTTTGTGGGAATATGTGGATTTCACAAGCAGTCCCCAACAATCCTGGATGTAGATACATCCTGTTTGCTGCAGATTATCTGCAGACACAGGGACAGAACGACTGAGGAGCCGCCGGTTGCCGAAACAGACATTCCAAGGATTTTCACCAGAGCCCCATCTGCCGGGTTGTGGCCCTAATACCACTCGGTGTCAGACCAATCCACCTTGGGTGGCCCTACCAGGAACCGAAGTTCCCGACGGCATAGCTCTAACACTACCCGTTGCCAGCGTCCCCACCACGGTGAGGAGAGGATGGACTTTGGGTAAGCAGGAAGTAGTAGATAGCTTCTGTTATCTAGTTGACCAAGTTAGTAGTGGAGGTGGATCCTCCGAGAGCATAGCTGTGAGAATAAGAATAGGTTAGGCAAAGTTCAGAGTGAAAGGCAGACTGCATGATGCCAGTTTGCAAACAGCTATGCTACATGGCAGTGAAACATAGGCTGTGACAACCAAGGATATGTGTAGGCTTGAAACAAATGAAGCTAGCATGCTTCACTGGATGTGCAATGTCAGTGTGCATGTAGAACAGAGTGTAAGCATCTTGAGAGAAAAGTTGGTTATAAGAGGCATCGGATGTGGTGTGCAAGAGAGACAACTGTGCTGTTATGGTCATGTGATGTGTATGGATAAGGACAACTGTGTAAAGAAGTGCTGATCTTTAACTGTGGAGGGAAGACATGAGACAAGGTGGTGAAGCATGATCTTCAAACTTTTGCCCTCACAAAGGCAATGACTAGTGACCGAGACCTTTGGTGATATGCTTTGCTTGAGATGACCTGTCAAGCCAAGTGAAATCACAGTCACGGCCAATGCTGGTGTCATACAACTGGCACCTGTGCTGATGGCATGTAAAAAGCACCTTTCAAGCATTGGGCCTCATGGAAGCAAGGTGGCTGATGCCAGTGGCATGTGAAAAGCACCTTTTGAGTGTTGGGCCTCACAGAGACAATAATGAATGACTGAGATCTTTGGCATTATACTGTACTTGTGAAGAAGACCCATCAAGCCAAGTAAAATCACAGTCAAGGCAGATACTGGTGTCATGCAAATAGCACCCATGCCAGTGACATGTAAAAGCACCAATCACACTCTCAAAGCAGTTGGCATTAGGAAGGGCATCCAGTTGTAGAAACTATGCAAAATCAGAGACTGGAGTCTGGTGCAGCCTTCCGGCTTGCCAGCTCTGGTCAAACAGTTCAACCCCTGCCAGCATGGACAACGGACGTTAAATGATGATGATGATGATTCCCTTCCTTACTCTAAGACTGTAACAGGATAAAATATAATATTCATAAGTATTTTTGGATTAAGTTCCATTAATTGTATATATAAATAACTCAATTCTAACAACAAAATGCAATAAAAATCTGCCTGCTTTATTTATTATCATAAACAATATGACATGGTGGCAGCAGTACAATAATACGCCAGTTACACCTAAAAATTAATAGAAAAAAATTAACAAATGCCAGTCACAAAGAGATAGTAATATGGTAAAATAGTTCATTCTTTCTCTCTTTTTTTTTTTTGAAATACCTAAGCAAATTTGACTCAAATGGCAGGCTACAAAAATGATGGCATCTATAAGCCTATTATCAACTTTATATTGGTTGAATGAGAACAAATGCAAGGCATATAATGAATAGGTTGACTTCATGAATTCATTCTTTATTATTACCAAAATGGAAGAAAAGCTAAAGTACTATATAAGCAAGAGCTTAACACAGAATAAAGTGTCATGAATTAATGAAAAATGTGAACATTACTAGTGAACAGAAAGAATCTTTGGCAAGTGTATTTAGAATTTTTGAAGCCCATTTAATACAGAAGCCAAACAAATGGATTGAACGATTAGAATGAAAACTCAATCGATGAATATACATTAAAAACAAAAACTGAAAGATGAAAGAATCCTTGAACAAATAATAAAAGGATTAAAATGGGCAGATGAAAAAAGAAACATCATAAACAAAATCTTGCACTAGAGGTAGGAATTAAAAGCATAAGGACATATGAAGCTACAATAAAGCACAGAACATGCTACAATGATGTCAGTGTAAGGAAAACAAGTACATGTTATGAAGTAACAACAAAAAATACCAATCAATGTGGAAGATGTGGGAAAGCTCACAAAAAAAGAAAAGAAGACATGCATTTTTAACAGAGAATCCAGAAAATGTCAGACTACACCATTTTGAGAAATTTTGCCTTACAAAAGCAACCACAACAACCTCAGTCTGCACAGAACCAGAAAACAAGACACATACAAGAGCAAAAAACAAAGCCTGTACAGGCATAGAAAATATAATATAGATAAATGTGAATGCCACTTACAAATCAGAACATGATTCAAACTAAGATGAAGAAGACTTGTATTCATACACTACAGAAAATAAAGACAAAAGTTACAGTAATAGTTAGTATTTGCTATTATAGATTGTAAAGACTCCTATGAAGGAAAATACAAAATAGAAATGAAAATAGACACTGGGGACAATGGAAATATACTACCACTCAGGCTGTACAAGCAGACGTGCCCCCAAAAGATTGATAAAAATACTGGAAAACCAACAAGTCTCAAAATGACTATTTAGGCTCAAAGTGTCTATTTAGGCTCAAAGTGTCTCTGGACATTTTTCAGCAAAAAATGGACTAAATACTAGGAAACAGCACCAGGAGTCATTGATATATCTGATGATATTTGCATATATGGAAAAACAACTGGAGAACATCATAAGAACTTGAGAAAGACAATGAATGCAGCCAGAAGATACAGTCTAGTTTTCAACAAAAGCAAGTGCCAAGTGGGACAAAACAAGTCAAATTTAATGGTTTTAACTAGAATGAAAATGGGTCTTACTTCGATCCAGGAAAATGTGATGTAATCTAAACAAAACCTACACCTACAAACTGTGAAGAACTTTAACAATTTCTAGGTATGATCAATATTTAAGCCCTTTCATACCAGAACTCAGTTCTAGAACAGCTCCACTAAAATCACTACTCAGGAAAGATATTGAAAGGCAATGGTGTGACACACATGGAAAAAGTTCTCAAATATTGGAAGACTGTGTTTATGAAAACATTTGCCAAGCTTATTTCAGGCCTAATGCAAAGACAGTGATCTAGGTAGATTGTAGTATGTTATGTCTAGGTGCCACACTGATCAATGATGGAAAAAATTGTTGTATTTGCTTGTAAAAGTCTGACTGATGCTGAGTTAAGATATGAAAATATAGAAAGAGAGCTATTGGCAGTGGTGTTCGGTTGTGAAAAATTTCATACATGTGTATGGAAAAGAGTTCCAAATTGAGTCAGACCACAAATCATTGGAAAACATACTGCACAGAAACATTGCACAAGCACCCATAAGACAGCAGAGAATGTTGTTAAGCATACAACTATATGATGCTCAAATCAGACACAAACCAGGTAAAAAAATAAGAGTTTCAGACTATTTATCAAGAATACAGTCAACACAAGAGATTGAAATTGAACTAGGTCTCACGATACATATTGTTGATATATAAGTATAGAAGTAAATGAGCTTCAAGAAACTACAAAAGATGAAGAACTGAAAATTCTAAAACAAATGATAAATGGATGCCCAGAGACAATGAAAGATGTACTGAAACTTACAAGAAGTTATTGGTCATTGAAAGAATTTCTATCAGTACAGGATAGTTTAGTGCCAAAGGGTGAATGCATAATCATACCAAAAAATATGCAAAACAATGTTCTTCAGAGAATCTATGATGTATATCAAGGAATTTAAAAAATGTCAGTTCAAAACTAGTTTATTGGAAGTATAATAGTGTTTATTGAAGGCATCAACAAAGACATCAAAAAGCTGGTAATATGAGAAATATGCAACCAGCAACAAAGAAGAAATGCCAAAGAAACAATGATAATAAAAGACCACTCAATGAGACTGCTCCAAAATAATGCAGCTGATATTTTTGACTTCAATGGTCAACAATTCTTATTTGTTGCTGATCAATACAACAAAATACTTTTTGTCAAGAGAAGCATTACTAGCTCAAGCTGCGTTGAATGTTTCAAAACAATATTTGCTAGAATGCCTGTATAAAGACAATGCCACATACTTTGTGCTAAATGAGTTCCACAACTTTACCATAAAGTAGGAATTCACCCACATGGCATCCCACTCAAGATTTCCACAATTGAATGGTTTCATAGAAAGAATGGTCCAAATAATGAAAAATACAATGAAGAAAGCAAAACAGTGGGATATGGATTGAACAGTCTCTATACTCCATTGGACAGTCACATACCATCACCAGCAGAGATCTTCTTCAATAGGAAAATAAGAACAAGAGTTCCAACTGTGTTGAACACTGACAAACCAAAAGACAACCAAATCCAAGAAAGGATAAATGTCAAAAGAAGTAAACAACAACAGTACTACAATAGAAAAGCAAAAACTGTTCTGAATTAGTTATAGTTAGCAAAGTATCTGTCCATCACAAAAATAACACATGGCAACCAACAACAGCTGTAGATAAATGCACAGAACCACATAGCTACAGCATCAGAATGCTTAATGATGGAAGATGAGTCAGATGCAACAGGCAACACCTGCAGGAGCTACACAGGCCACAGAAACAGGTCATGTTCAGTTTACCGGCCCAACAAACCAGAAACAAGGATCAATCAGCATGAGCCTATCGATGTGCTGACCCTAAGTAAATATTAGTGCTCCAGCTGCTCCAGTTCAGCATGCCCAGCTCACGCTGCCACAGGTGTAGCCTAACCAACCACCAGTGACATTGGGCCACCCTGTGAGAATAAGAAAACCTCCAGCAAAGCTTAAGGATTTCATATGTAACCAGAATATTGATTTAAAAATTATATTTTTTTCGTTTGATAACAGTGATGTAACAGGATGTAACATAACATTGATAAGTATTTTATGGATTAAGTCCCTTAAATTGTGTATTTAAATAGCTCGGTTTTAAGGTATGACTAAAAGGTAAAACATGTATAAAATTTGTCTGCTTCATTTCTTATTGGAAACAATAACATGACACAGGAAAAGGGCAAAGATCCAGATTCTTCATGACTCGAATTTAACATGCTGTTCTGGAACTCTCCAAGTATGGTTCTGGCATGATTTTGATACTTGGTTGAAGTTTTTTCATTTTATTGGGTTGGTCAAAAAGTCTATTCAGTTTTTGTTGAAATTAAACTTCAAGCATGCTAACAGGTAGCTAACTTTGCACATGCACACCTAGATGCTTGAAACTTCAAAGTAATTCAGTGCAAACTTACAAGGAGACAAGTTGTATTTTGTGTGCTTGGTATCACTTTGAAGATAGAGAACCAAAACAAACATTATTAACACCTTAGGTAAGAAACAGTAGAAACCTGCAGGACGATATGTGCTGTATATGGAGAAGATACTGTTATAGGAACAAGTGTGCCAGATGTGATTTTCAAGATTTTTGGAAATATTTTGGTTCTCACTCTGGCTGGCCAACTGAGATTAACACTGACAAAATGAAGGAGCTAGTTGACACCAGCCCCCATTATATGACCATAAAGATTGTAGATATTCTCTAAATATCCAAATCAAGTGTTGAAAATTATCTGCACTGACTAGGTTATGTCAGCAGGCTCAGTGTTTGGGTCCCACATCACTCAAGTAAGGCTAACCTTGCCCAACAGTTTTCCATCTACAATTCATTGCAGAAACGTGAAGAAAACGATCTGTTTTTGAAGAGAATAGTTGCAAAGTTACATCGCATTCATCGTGATTATGTCAGACCGTACACTTCATTGCAGACACAGCAGAAGTTATTGGGGCATGACAGGACTACACCTTTCATATTCACCCAATCTTGCACCTTCATATTTTCACCTGTTTTGGTCTCTTCAAAATTCATTGAATGGATAGATTTCAACTCTGAATAGATGTAAAATTTCACCTGGCAAAGTTTCTGACCAGGAAAGATAAGATGGAAATTTCTTTGAGCAGGGAATAATAGATCTTCCCACAAGATGGCAGAAGATACTAGAATAAAACAGTAATTATATCACTGACTGAATAAATTGTTTTTTGTTTAAAACTCCTGTCTTATTTCTGTTTAAAAAACTGAACAAACTTTTAGGCCAACCATTATATTAATATTCTTCAGAAATACATTGAGATCTTAGCATATAATTCCTATAAATTTGGAACCTGGTGCCCACTTAAAAATAAACACCTGCTATTCCAATCTTTAATATGGATATAATTTCATTGTTGAGTAGGAATAATCTACCTGAGATGCAATTTTATGATCATTGCTTAGTCAAGATCACAATGTTACATAATTATATGACACTAATCCTCTTTTGGATAGGATGCCTTCTATTGCAGGGACATTTTTGGTATTTCTGAGACTTACTTCCTACTATTATGTGAACCAAGTCACAGTATCATGAACTTACAAAAATTAATAACCAAGCTATTTCATATGTTAGACTTTTCAAAAGCACTACTGTGTAATTTAATGTCTTTCATGTTTGGCATCTCCTGCATTGTTTTGTAAGAATGGATGCTACTGAATTAAATTACTATATAGAATACTTTGTCTTCTTTTCATCAGAAACTGAAACTAATTAGAGATTGGTTTCAGTTCCTGAAGCCTTCACTTCACTGATCTTTTTTTTATCGATTTGAATTTTCTTTCTCATAGAGGTAAACCCTCAATTATCAAGCCTATGAGTAAGCTTCGTTGTGCTTGACTTGCTAGTAATAGCAGCTAATTTTTCCTCAAATCACATTTCCATTTTAAAAAAGGTAGCACACATCAGATAATGCCGTGCTTAGAATACTATAAAAAAAAACCAAAAAAACAAAGGCAAGAATTGCCCTGGCTGGAAAGCCTTTGATCATAGGCTTGTTCAATCAGGGATGAACTTCAGTTGAACAACAAATACAAAAAGTCCTTGTTAACCAAGACTACAACTGGCTTCAAGTCCCTGATTATTTGCACTTCTCATTCTCTAAAATATACACACATTTTGTCTAATCAAAAGCAAACATTATTTATGTAGGGTTAGTACCAAAAAGTAGTTAGGTTTTAGCTTCCTATAGTTGACAATTCACTTGCAGCATGAACTTTACATGATTATTTCTCTTCTTTTATATAGTTGAGAACATTACTTACGTTTTTACCGATTCTGATAAAGTTGATATGGACATGTCCCTTTATTATCAAAAACTTTCCCAGACACAACGGATATCTTCTGGCAAAATAAGCAAAATGCTTTCCATTGAAGGCAATCTAAAAACAAAGAAAAAATTTGTCCTTTTATAAAACAAATAATTTCACTATATCTAAGTCTGAACAATATGATTTGAATCACCGTAGGCAGTTTCTAATGAGAGGTTGAAAAGAAAAGAAAACTGACGAAAGAATACTACATGTATATAATTCAATAACTGTATCAAATGAGCACTTGTGTAAATTAGCTTTCCATTATTTACCTTAAATCCATTATTTTCAACCAATATGACTGCTTCAAAAAGTTCTCCCTTTCTCAGAGGGAAACATCCATCACGTTCTTCTGAACCCCAACTTCCCCAATAAAGTGAATTGCGTACAATGCAGCAGTCATTAAAACGAAGATCAATATGCAAAATAGTGTCTGGGAGAGGCTCAGAAATTGGTGATGAACAAAAATTAATGGAGAATCTGAAATAATAGTTAAAATATTTATCTAGAGACTTTTTGTGCAATAGAAAAACAATTTTGATTTTTCAGTATTAGAATGAATAAATAGAATAATTTTATAAAATTAGTTACCTGCCTGAATTCTAAGAATTGTAGCAGAACAGGTTGACAAAATAAAAGAAGGCAAATTATTCTCTCCCTTTGATTTATAGTTGTTGTTTGGACGTAGCAGAGAATATTTAGCCATAAAGACTAAGTTGTAACCATGGTTCTGATCGGTTAGTTTTTAGGTCCAAATTGTCCTCTAAACAATTGCACCTATTTACACTAATCAAATGCACTAAAACAGATCATGTGTTCTCTTGACGGAAAAACTTTTACCAGCTTCTGGGTGTCCTCTATTCCCTATAAGGACAATTTTCAACTGTTCTAGGTCTTTGGTACTTGCCACTGACCATACAGACATCTTGTCTCCAGCAACGATGTCCTAACACCAGCCAGTGTCCTATCTCATCTCCACCAGACTCCTGTCTACATCATTGCTGTATGAAGACCAAACAACTGCTTCTACACCACCAACAGTATGTCAACTATGTCTACACACCATCAACAGTTCATTCTAACCACGATGTTCTCAGACATCCTTGTTGTAACCTATAGTGTTATGTTAATTCATGTATGGCAATCATTGTATTTTATAGTGGACAATAAATTGTCGCTTACCAGTTAATTTCCATCTCACATTGTATTTATCCGCATTTAAACATAGCAATCTAATTATGAACTCAAAATTAATAGTCCAGCAGTTTATGAATCATCCATATGCTCATATTGTTTATAGCATGCCATGATTCATGGAACAATTATTAGAATCATGCTGTAAGTGTTAAGTTTTTCATCAAAATAATTATTTGAAAAATTAGTAATAACATAGATCCAATAGTAAGTCAGATATAATGTGTTATTAATGATTTAAGATTAGTTTTCCAAAGTGAATGATCAAAATTAATCTACCTTGAATGGTGGTGTGATGTTTGGCCTTGTATAGTAATAAGGGTTCCACATTGTAGACCACCTGGTATTTCACCAACATATGGAATGCACTGAAAACAGTTTAAACAATAATTGTAAAAATCATAATAATCTATCTTGTCCAATGTGGGTACTGACATGATGAAATGTACTGAATATAATATTAAACTTGTACAATAGTTTATATGATGATTAAATGCCAAGAAATGCAAATAATGCCAAGAAAACATGAGAGATCATTTTAAAAATGTTGGTTATCTTTTATCTTGTTTCAGTTATTAGACTGCAGCCATGCACTGCCGTAAGGAACTTTGTTGAACTAATCAATCCTAGTATTTATATTTTCTTTTTTTTTAAGTCTTATTCTATTGGTCTCTTTTGTCAAATTGCTAAGATACAGGGACATAAACAGACCAACACTAGTTGTCAAGTGGTAGTGGAGGACAAAAGACACAAAGACACACACACATATACAACAGGCTTTGTTCAGTTTCTGTCTACCAAATCCACTCACAAGGCTTTGGTCGGCTCGAGGCTATGATAGAAGACACTTGCCCAAGGTGTTACACAGTGGGAGTGAACCCAGAACCATGTGGTTAAGAAGCAAACTGCTAACCACACAGCCACTTTTAATTACTTTTAAATTTAAAACAAGTTAACAACTTTAAAAAAACTAACACAAATAACAATCAAAAAGCACACTCTAGGGTGGTTACTGACACCTTGAACTATTTAACATATATGTGGTATGACCTACCATCTTCACTCTCTTGATATTTCTATCAACAGCCTTTCTATAGTGAATATCATATTGCTATTTAATCACTTAATTTCATATTAAAGCGAGATCATTATATGTTTCAATTTATCTCAACATTTAATGCATGTAAAATATTTCAATAGACTGTATGAAATTGTAAATTGGTAATTTACAGCAAATAGTTTTAATTATGAATTGTTATCATTATCACCATCATAAATATCAACTGGTTCACTTTTCAAGATATATAATACACAACTGCCTTTACAGTGCTTCATGTATAAAAGTTATCTTTCTGTTATACATCTAGATTTCCCTGTATATAGCCAACTCATTCCAGGTGTGTTCAAAAAGAAAATGTCACACTTTTGCTTAGCAACATGCTTGAAATGTAGCTTTTATCATTAATCAATGGGCATCTATCACTGATACCCATGCTCTAAATTAGATATATATAGTGAGTCAGGGCTGTATCCTGACTAAAATATTAGAGGAGGCAAAGACCAACAAAAACCAAAGTTGGCAATTTCAAACAGTTCTATGCATTGTCCCAATGATGGGAAGGGTATGTCAGAAAAGCATATATCTATACTTGCAGATATATATACTAGAGTTTATAAGGCATTTTTTTTAGTTTGTCAAAGGCTTCCAAACTGAAGTATCTCAGACACAAATACCAAATCAATAACATCATAAAGTTCTTTGCTAAACTAATATCAATTGTTAAGTCTAAATGATGGCATTTAATGTAAACAGTAGATTGCTAAAATATACATATGTATGCATTCCCTTTGATTCCTCCATTTCTGATGGACTGTTCAAGAAACTTCTCCAACTTGGAGAGCACATACCATTCCATGTAGGTACTGTTATATATTCATAGAGTAAATTAAACATGTTAAACTGGAACTTATTTTGTATCAAAAAACTAAAGTAAAAGCTAGATATCTTATATCCATGAAGATATTATAAAAATAAATTATATATGAAGAATTAAACATTTGAATCACATGACCAATCTGTCCCCTTTGGGTTGAATTGAGAAATGACAAAAATCACTTTTTGTCAAAGAACAGACTGTCAAAATGTCCAAAATATCAGTCTAGCTGAATTGTTCCATTTCAGATGATCAAATGTCAGTGAAATTCTCCTATGCATTAATCCATCCCACTCTTTTAATACTTCAACGTCATCAAGATTCTCTACTAACGGGTGATCCTTGTGAATATGAGCCATAGCAAGTCCATTCAATCTATTCTCTCCCATAGAGGTTCTACACCATGTTTTTAGATGCCTAAGTGCACTGAATGATCGCTCACATGAGCATGACCCCACAGGAAGAGAGAGGGTTGCATTGATATTTGAATAAAATACCTTATCAATTCCATTTAGCAGTTGGACTAGCCGTTGTTGTCTGGTTTCTGGCTCCATTTTTGAAGCTTTTTGTTTCCACCTCTCTAACTCTTGATGGAAACTATCAGGTGAGGGCGAATCATCCAAAAACTCTTCCATAATGTTCCTTTCTTGATCTTCAGTTAGTTGTTGCACCTTTTGTGGTAAGAGGTGGAATGCCAGCAATCTGCTGGGAATTGATTCTGAAGATCTGACATTACATGGTCAATAAATGTGAAGTAGTAATTTATCTTATAGAATTCTTCACAGTTTCTGCCTGGGGCATTGGCTCTATGCATTTGTCTCTTCCCTTCTGATACATGCTCAGTTTCAGGCTCTTCATCAGTCCCATAATTTTCCTTCAGAAGATGAGAGGCTCTTTAATACAACTGCTTGAAAGTGTCATTGTTTTGTTGGGATTTGAGCACTTCCATCAATCTTTGGCATTCTTCATATGCTTCAAAAAGATCATACTGCTTTGACTGCAAAGCAACAGAAATTGGTCTGATGTATCCTGGGACATACTGGATGATGACTCCTGTCATTATAAATCCAAATTCACTCATTCTTTTCAAATATGCCTGGGCATCTGACTTTGATTTGCCAGAAGACATTTTATTTATTTCTTCAAGAGCATCTTTAACTCGATCATATTTAACAAGCAAAGTACCGAGTCAACTCTTGACAGCCATCTGGCTTCACAGAGAGTCGGTATGCCTTGTTAGAGGCAATAAATAGCTCTTCTTCATGTACCTCAAGATAACTCAAAAATCCAATTAGTTCCTTCTGGGTAACTTTGGATTTCAAGATCAATTTTGTTTGGTGGCAATTGGTGAGAAAAAAGCTCATATCCCTGAATGCACTCATGAAATTTCTAATAGCAGGAACATTTTGGCAGGAATTAACCACTACAAGGTTGAGGCAATGGTTTCTACAGTGGGTGAAGTATTTTGCTTATGGAAGAGCATCTTTTATGAGTTTTGACACACCACTGACATCACCATCCATCACAGGTGCTCCATCAAAGCCTTTATCTTTCCACTTGCTTAAATCAACATTCATCAGTGCCCCAGTAATTGATTGGGAATTTGTCTGCCCAGCTGTATAAATCTAAGAAAATCTTCAGCTACCTCTTTGGTTCCCCCATCCTTGATCCTGATATAATGTATACAGACTGATAACTGCTCTATTGTGAATGCATCATAAATTTCATCAGCCATGATGCTGAAATAGTCAGCCTTCATGGTTTCATTAAGGATTTGCCTCCTGATGACCTTTGCAAAACATTCAATCAGTTGATTCTGGATAACAGTAGATAAATATGTGGCATTCTTTGGTGCATTTTCCAGAAAGGTTGCAAATTGAGGATTATCTTTTGCTTTCCACTTATTAAAAATGTTGAAATTACTGTCTTCCTCCTTTTTCTCATGGGACCAGCTTCCTCTAAGTGAAATTCCTCTTTTTGCAAGGGAAGTGATTACATCAAGAATGCATAAAAGAGCTAATCTGTTCTTTTTGCATATGCTTTAGAAAGATGTTCTGTGACTGATTTCTTTTCTTCTTGGCATATCATCAAAAATTCATAAGCCCCTTTCAATGCTCATTGATGGGTTCTAACTTTTTATGATGAGTTAGAGACCCTCTTTCTTGACCACAGGCATTCTTCCAATCCTGGAATGGTTTGGTTACAAATTCAGGATTGCTCATATCTTGGGAAGCAAAGCAAATACACACTGAACAAAAAACTGCATCCAGTGACTTAGAATACCTAAGCCATGGAAACTTTTCTTCCCATGTTGGAGAATACCGTCTGTTCTGGTGATTCTTTGGGTATGTAAACTGCTTTGGTGGCTTCCACTTCTGCTGAAAAATGGTCTTGCATTCATTGTCACCCATAGATGCTCGACTAACTACCCCAATATCAAGTTTGGGTGAATTTTGCATACCTTGCTCCAAAATTCCAAACACCCTGCTTTTTGAGATGGTTTGTAGTGTTGAAATACTAGATGTCAGAGATTCATTGCTGGTATTACTAGTTTCAGGTGTAGAAATATTATTTACATATACTTATTCATTTGCCTGACATGTAGTTAGAGATGCAGCAATAATTGTAGTAGCAATGACAACAAGTTTGCTTGCTGGTTGGTAGTTGATAGTGTTGAAGTTACTGTCTGCCAGTAGAAAGAGAAAGAGTAAGGAATGCATGGTGCTGACTAGAAAGAAAGAAAGGATAAAGGTGACATCATCTTTATGGCGGTCAAAAGCTTCTCTTTTGCGTTAGCTATGACCAAGGAGCAACACTTTCCCTTCACTCTTCACTCGAGAAGAAAGACGATGCCACCTTTATCTTTTCATCCTTTCTAGCCAGCATTTCTAGCCCAGGGAGGCAGACAGTCATGTCTAAAAATAACCCACAGCCAGATAGGCAAAATACTTGGGATCAGGGAGTGTGAGAGAACATTCAATAAGTAGTCACTTTACATGCTTTAACTACCACTGTGAAAGGTCATTCAATATATTAGCCTAAAACTAAATTTACCCGTTTACACTTTCCCTCTCTATTTTAAGACGGGGAAATAATCATGGAAAGCATATAGAAAACGAAAAGTCCTTATGTGTTTTCTATTAAATAGATTTTCTATTAAATAAAAAAAAATCATCCAATTAATAAAATATCAATTAACTTTGTAGGGGACTACCCAAGGAACACACCAGTAAATTTTTCTGACATTAAGTCAAATAGTTTCAGAGAAGGAGAGTGTTAAGTAATTTGTTCAAAGAATGGTAAACAATTGCTGAATCAGAACAAGTTAAACAAACTTGATAGAGGATCAAACCAGGTACTATCATAAAAATCTGGTCCCGTTTAGGCCAACAGTT
This sequence comes from Octopus sinensis, assembly GCF_006345805.1. Lineage (NCBI taxonomy): Eukaryota > Metazoa > Mollusca > Cephalopoda > Octopoda > Octopodidae > Octopus > Octopus sinensis. Next base: position 53,853,981 of record NC_043007.1, on the reverse strand, counting down.
TGAGAGAAGTCATTTGTAGAAAAAGTTGATGAACACACAGACAATAGATGGGTCAGTAATAGATAGGCTCTGCTGACAAAAGGCCATAGAGGAGGAACATAGTTCAGGTTTTACAGGAAACAATTTGGTTTACCCTTTTCAGTATATTAAGGATACTTACATGTTTGATGGTACTCATTTGAAATAAACACTTATTTTTGCATGCTTATAAGAAGGGTCCTTCCAATTATACATCATGTTAAGTGTGATGTTGAGCAAATGGTTGCAATAAATACACCAGTTACCAATTCAAAACTTCTCTTTCTCACCTTACAATGAGGAGTGTGATCTCACAGATATTCAAAAATAGCTCCACCAAGCAATGGTAGGAATTCCCAGGGAGGCAGACAGTCATGTCTAAAAATAACCCACAGCCAGATAGGCAAAATACTTGGGATCAGGGAGTGTGAGAGAACATTCAATAAGTAGTCACTTTACATGCTTTAACTACCACTGTGAAAGGTCATTCAATATATTAGCCTAAAACTAAATTTACCCGTTTAGCCAATAAAAACTCACGCACTATATATTTGGTGTTACCAAATATATAGTATCCTATATATTTGGTGTTACCAAATATATAGTGCGTGTGTTTTTATTGGCTAAACTGGCAAAGTGACCATTCCTAAATACAACAATATCTGTTTCAACACACAATTTCACATCAAAAATCTTGCAAAACAAATACATAAATGTAAATTTACTATCTAAAGTCATTATTATTTATCGTTAACTTCTTGATAAAATCAAAATAACACAAAAACAAATATTTTAACATCCCATAATTTTCAATACTAAGCTCACTTTCATCTTCAGTTAAGGAAAATTAGAGGAGGCAAATGCCTCCTCTGCCTCAGCTTGGCTACGGCCCTGTGAGTGCTTATGAGAAGAGAGTTTTTGTGTTCACTGAGCTTGCCAGCATCAGCAGTTAGATATTAGAGATCTGGTACCCAATGCTTTCTTCTTGAAATAACATATCATCTCACTTTTGAAGGGTAAAGGTATCTAGTATGTTTGCAACATCAGACAAAATATTCAATATAGCTAGCTTGGGATGAGTGAGAATTTTTAATCACACATCACAAAACTAAGAGGGTTTTGCAAGGCTGATTTTTCTCTTCAGCAGCAGTAAATATTTAAGTTTTGAAGGAGTATTAATCTGAGACAAAGTGCAAATTTGCTAGAGCAATTCAGCGATCACACATAACATACACACAAATACTAGAAAATATTCAAGAATATTTTAAAGTTTCATTTATTAACACTCTTGGATAACTAACTGAAATACCCTCCCTGTGTTTTCTATTGCAACAGTTCCACTCTTCTGACCATGCTGTGACTATGTCTTCAAGATTTAAACTTAATCAAAACACTCACAATTTATCCCCTCTTTACTATTTCAGTACTTCCCTATTACATACACAAACAAAACTAACAGAATACCACCATTAATGTATGGAATAAGATGTTGCCACCAATGAACAGGATTAAAATATTCATGTTTTAGGGTGATTTTAGCCGTATTTCAACTAATAATGTTATCACTGCTAATTTATCACTTAGAGATTCAAATTGGAAACATGTTTCATATCCATTATCAGTTAAGTGAAACTTAAACTTTTTAAAAGCACACTTTGACCTTTTTGAAAACAAAGATAGAACATGATACAAAATTTTGAAGATAACAAATATCAATAAAATTAAACTCTTGATAGTTAACAGTGCATAGTTCAACTTGTAATATTAAGTGAACGAAAACTATCTTTATCATTATCTTTGAGTAGCAACTGGTGAAATATTAATGTGCCAGTGTAGCATTTAAAAGATTATCATATCATATTTAGTCTTACTAAACTGATTTGTTATTTCATTTCTTGTTAAAATCAGATTAGCTTCTTTGTTCTCACTGTTATGTATTGACTATAGCTAATACTCAAAGCATTCTCAATGAAATCGATATGGTTGTTTGCAGTTTTAAATGAAATGGTCACAATTTATCAGGTCATCCCATAAGTTCTGTCCAAATTTTGAATAAAGAAAACAGCAACTACAACAGCAACAACAAAACCAACAGTTGCCAGAATTAATGTTGAAGGAGTCTGAAAATACTTCAGATTTGTAACCACCAGATAGTGTAACAAACTCAATTGAAGAATTCTGCTATAAACCAGAAGGGGTTGCCTTCTCTGCATATTTTTGTAGATACAAAGAAATCTTCAAAGAAGAGTGTAAAAGTTGGTCTAAATAGAAAAGAGTACAACTACTTTTAAGAAAGTTATCTCCTGCATAACACAAAAAATATAGTAACTATATTCTGCAGAAGAAACTAGGTGAGATATGTTTTAATGAAACAATATTTTATCAGAAATTTTCAGTGGAAGAAGTTCCCTGTTCAGCTGGCAATGTTTAAATTTGATCAAAAAAGATGATGAAGATTTTGTCACCTATGCTGGAGTGGTTAACAGAGAGTGAGAGAAATTCAAATTGAATGAGTTGACCCCTGACATGTTCAAGTGTTTAATTTTTATTCAAGGGCTTACTGCAAACAAAGATGCAGGTATACAGTCCTGGATATTAAGAAAATTAGAACAGGACCAAAACGTACAGGTAGTAGCAGAAGAATGTCAAAGGATTATAAATTTATGACACTGTGCAAATAGAATTAAAGAGAAAGATTGCTCTCATATTCAAGCATGTCAACTGGTATCAGATAAAAAAAATGTCTGGACTAAATCTATGGTATGGCTGCAGTGGTCTACATTTTAGAGATAACTCTCAGTTTAAAAATATAAAATACTTCAAGAGTGGGAAAACAGGCCATAAAAAGTCACAAGGTAGGACAGAACCTAAAAAATGGCTCAACAGAAAAAATCACATAAATAGGTTTTTGGTGACAAAAAATATGAATGAGCCTCAAAAGAAATTTGTGTATGTAAAAAATCAATAACAATTAATTTTGCAAAAATATCTTCCGGGGTAGGTAGCGGATAGTGGCATGTTTTAAGACATTCATTTAAACCTGTAGAAATATCAGCACACACTCTGATTTTACAATTGGATACAGGCAGCGATAACTCAATAATTAACAGATACATGGGGAAAAAATGGGAGACCTAGATTAAATAAAACGTCAAAAATTGCCTATGGTGTTTCAGGAAAAAAACTATATTTTAAGAGCAAATTGATAAGTAACATTACATTTCGTGAAAAAACTTTAGAAGCTAAAGTTTTTGTGTTAGATAATACCATAAATTTATTCAGTCCTGACTGCATGGAATTATTTAACTTATAGGACTTCCCCATAAATCTTTTCTGTAAAAATGTGAATGGCTTTTGTGAATAAGTCATCAGATAAAATAAAAAAAATTTTTATATTCTTTTTTTTTAAGTTCTGTCTGATAAATTAGGTCTGTGCACTAAAACAAGGGTGCAGTTTCAAATACAAGAAAACGTCATACCAACATTTAAACCAAAATGAACTGTACCAATTGCAGCGTTAGAACAGATAAACTTAGAGTTAGAAACTAGAAAAATTGGAGTTATCCAAAAAGTGGAATAGTCAATGGTCATCATCAACTGTATATGCTAAAAAAAAGAATAATAAAATCAGAGTGTGCGCTGATATTTCTACAGGTTTAAATGAATGTCTTAAAACATGCCACAATCCGCTACCTACCCCGGAAGATTTTTTGCAAAATTAAACAGTGGCAAGATATTTTCTAAATTGGATCTCTCTGATACATACCTACAAATTATAGCAGATGACAAATGCTCTAAACACCTAACAATTAACATACATAAAGGACTTAAAAGTCACACCAGTGATTTTTCAACAGTGATTTTGCACCAGTGATTTTGCAATGTTAGCAGACTGTGAATATGCAATTCCCTATCCGGATGGTATACTCATTAAAAGCAAATCCAGGGATCAACACGTAAAACATGTAAAATATGAATTCAAAAAAATTAGGTATTATGGCTTTACTTTGAGTGAAGAAAAGTGTGAATTTTTCTTACCAAAAATGTGATATTTAGGACAAATCATTGACAGAAATGGATGTCAACCAGACCCATCAAGGGCAGACACAATTAAAAATATGCCCCCCCCCAACAAATATAACGACCTTACAAGCATTTTAGGACTGGCAAATTATTGCCAAAATTATATTCCAGATATGCATAAGGTGAGGTTTCTATTAAATAATCTGTTGAAAAAGATGAGATGGAATTGGTCTGAGAACTGTCAAAAGGTGTATGACAAAAATTTTTTTTAAATTCTAATATCTGATTTGCTGTTAGCACACTTCCATCCTGCAGTGGAGATTTTTGTAGCAGCAGAGAAAAATTATAGTCAAATCGAAAAAGAAGCTCTAATGATTATTTTTACTGTGAAAAAATTAGAGTGACACACTGTTCTTGAGGACCTATTGAGTCAAGTTCGTCAACACCACCATCAGAATAAAAATCAATGGAAATTGTAGTTAAGATACCCATGCCGGTGGCATGCAAAAAGCACCATCTGAATGTGGCTGATGCCAGCACCACCTGACTGGCGTCCATGTTGGTGACACGTAAAAAGCACCAACCGATCGTGGCCGTTTGCCTGCCTCCTCTGGCCCCTGTGCCGGTGGCATGTAAAAAGCACCCACTACACTCACGGAGTGGTTGGCGTTAGGAAGGGCATCAAGCTGTAGAAACACTGCCAGATCAGACTGGAGCCTGGCACAGCCTCCTGGCTTCCCAGACCCTGGTTGAACTGTCCAATCCATGCTAGCATGGAAAACGGACGTTAAACGATGATGATGATGAAATTGGAAGAATGTTATTCCTGGTAAAAGGAAAAAAATATTGAACATAAAAGTCATATTAACCAACTTAAAAAAAGATTCATGGAAAAATAGTCATGAGAAATGGAAGTATTGTACAACATGAAAATATTGCCTGACACATTTGAGGTACCAACACCCAAAAAATTTGAAACTACATATTCAAGCACCAGAAAACGGAAAACAACAGAAACACTGGAATTGAACCCTAAGCATAACAGATATTAAAATTCAGAATAACAGATATTAAAACTCAATTCTCAAAAGGAGAGAAGATAGGGGAGATTGACTCTAAAAAGGGGACCACCCCTCAAGTGACTAAAGGTGGACTGACTCATTGTTATAAAGTAAAGAACTGTGAGTGATTGGCAGATTGGGTTAGTAAGCAGTTCACAGTGAGCGTTGAGTCTCATGTAATATTAATAGTAGTGCATCGTGTAAATACTTTCTTCCCCACTGCTTCGTTATATTATATATCCAACATACAAGATTGGAATAACAATTGCATGCAGCTGAAGAGAGCTTTAAACCATCCTTTATATCTATTATACACTGATGTAAGAATAGGTCGTTTATAAAGCTTGAAACATGTGTACCGCGACATCCTTTGTGTTTTGTTTTTGATTTTATTTGATATATATATATATATATTAAAATTAAGGATAAAATCTATATATGATTTTATCAGGTAGTTAGCATGTAGGAGAGACCCTCTATCCTCTATAGCTCTCAAATCTTTCTCTAGTTTCTTTGATCTTCCACAACCTCAACTGTGAGGCATATGACTGCATGTAAACCCACATAACTTATATCTTTTGTTGTAAATTATCATTCACAATACTTATTGATGAATTTTCCACCTCTTTGATGGAGCCCTTTCATGCACTCCCTCACTTCAATTTATTCCTTTGTATTTTTGTACTTTTGCCCTATATTTTTGTTCCTTCACCCTCTAACACCCTAAGCTCTTCACAGGGAATTAGCTAGTTAATATCTTCCAGCTTGCCTGACTCTACTCACTTGTAATTGGACTACTTACCAGCTTCCTGTTTATGGATTCCGAGTTTGGACTTTAATTCTCTTTCTTCCATTTTCTGGAGACAGCTGTTGAGGTACTAGAACTTACAGAGAACACTTTCAACTTCATTACAATATGGCATGGTGAATCATCTCCTTTTAACCCTCCAATCATTGATATTAAACTACTCTAACCTTTCAAAAACAGCAGCTGTAACTAAGTTACCAACTAGCTCACAATTTAGCTATTTGTCAGCTTAATAATTTTTCATTCTAATTTTGAGTTTAATCTTTATTTTCTTCTATCTAATTTTAATTCAAATCATATTTTTAACTTCAAGTTCAATCGGATTTTAACATTAGCCTTTTTAAACTATTTTAAATTCATCCATTCACTTATTTATTCATTCAGTTTGGCCCACTTGTTCCTACAAACTCTGTATCCCTTCTAACTTTCATCCCATGTGGAGGTCGAAAGTCACTAGCCATTGCTTTGATGTATGCCTTGAGTTTTATTGCATGTGACTCAACCACCACCCACTCATCCACATCACTACACCCCCATCATAGGTCTTAAAGCAGCTTCTATTCATTTCTCTTTCCTTAAGAAAGCTCCTAATTATATTTTAATTTTGTGCTGCAGATGGATGAAGAGAGATGTGTGAAGAAGTGCCACTCCCAAACAGTTGAAGGTATCAGGGGGAGAGGTAGACCCAGGAAGACATGGGATGAGGTAGTCAAGCGTGACCTCAGAGCATTGGGCCTCACTGAGGCAATGGCGAAGGACCGAGATCTCTGGAGATATGCTGTGACTGCAAAGACCCGGGCTGCTTCCTGCATCAGTTCCACATAGCCCCTGCCCATTCAAAGTACCCCGGATCCCAGATCGTCCTGCTGTGCCTGAGGAGACCTGTTGAGTCAAGTACATGAACATGAACGTCGAAATAAATATCAATGGAAATAGGAGTTATGATGCCTGTGCCGGTGGCACATAAAAAGTACTATCCGAACGTGGCCGATGCCAGCACTGCCCCGACTGGCCTCTGTGCCGGTAAGACCATCCGAACGTTGCCAGCTGGCTCCCGTGCCGCTGGCACGTTAAAAGCTCGAACCGATCGTGACCGATGCCGGACCCCCCCGGCCCCTGTGCAGGTGGAACGTAAAAAGCACCCACTCCACTCACGGAGTGGTTGGCGTTAGAAAGGGCATCCAGCCGTAGAAACTCTGCCAGATCAGACTGGAGCCTGGAGCGGCCCCTGGCTTCCCAGACCCCGGTCGAACCGTCCAACCCGTGCTAGCGCGGAAAACGGACTTTAAACGATGATGATGATGATCATCATCATCATCATCATCATCACCACCACCACCACTCTGAACAAATTGCTTAGTGGGATTTCTTCCTTTGTAATGTTCTGAGTTCAAAGTCCACCAAGATTGACTTTACCTGTCATCCTTTTGAGGTCAATGAAATAAGTACCAGTTACATACTGGGTTGATGTAATTATATGCCACCTGACTTAGAACCTGTCACCTGAGTTAGTACTGGTTCACCTGCCAACTGATAGACCAATTAGATATTTCATGTAAATATTTAGAACCTGATAGTCTGGTCCTACCACTCCAGCTCTGTCTACTTTGTTATCATGTCCTGTTTTGTCAAATTTACGATCATTGTGTCCTACCACTCCAGCTCAATCAACTTTTCATTGAATTTACAGTCATCACACCAAGCTACACCAAGCTCTATCACTTCACCAGTTGTTTCTTCTGGTTCAGAAGATTTTCAGAGAATGAGCATTTTCCTAGTTCAGAAGCGATGATGATATTCTGGTGAATCAAAGGTACAGGCAGGCAGCAGTGAATGGCTCTGGACAACAGAATGTTGTGTGGCAAGTGAGAGACAATTTTGTCCAACAGCATGGGTTTACTGGTATGCATGTAAAGGCAAACCTTGAACATGGAAGTACACCATTGGAAATCTTCCACAAGTTTTTGACAAATGAAATGTTCCAATATATAGCAGACAAAACAAATGACTACGTTGAAAACCATCGCCAGCATGTCATACCTAGGTATAACAGGGATTGGTTTCCAACCACTGGGGACAAAATCAAAGTTCTACTTGCCCTGCTGATACTGATGGGCATCTTGAAAAAACCAATCCTAGGAATCAGGATCCAGCCACATCGACACCTTTCTTCCTGGAAACGATGCCATGTGACTGATTTTTGGTGCTTCTTCAAAATCTACATTTCAACTCAGGCAAGAACAAGGATGACAGGCTGCACAAAATACGTCCTATCATTGATGAAGTGGTTGAAAATTTCAGAATGGTTTATGTCCCCACACAGGAAATTTGTATGGATGAGAGTTTGTGGAAATTCAAGGGAAGGCTCCTATTCAAACAATACAACCCAATCAAGTGTGCCTGCTTTGGAGCTAAGGTTTTATAAAGTATGCCAGTCAACAGGCAGAGCCTGTGGGTACACGTGAAATTACAAAATCTATGGTCAGGACAGATTGGATCAACAGAATGAAAACTTGTTTGACAAAGGCTACAATATTTATATGGACAACTGGTTTTCCAATCCAGACCTCTTCCTGCAGCTTTAGGTGGGGAGCCTGTGGGACTGTGAGGATGCACAGGAAAAACGTGCTGCCCAAACTTCACAAGTAAAACTTTGAAAGAGGGAAACAGTGTACCAATGCACTGATTTGGTAGATGCTTGGCTGTGTGGGGAATGGATTGACATTCAGGAATCTATTGTTCTGTGAAATGACAGAAGCATCAGACCAGCCAATGTACAGAACGCATGGATGTCCCCACCCTAGACTCTCTCCTCACCTCATGGTGAAGGGACATGGACATTTTCCATGACTGTTTCCCCCCACCTCCAAGAAGACAAAATACTTCAGCAGCAGCGGCAGCAGCAGTAGCGGTAGCAGTAGCAGCAGCAGCGGCAGCAGCAGCAGCGGCGGCAGCAGCAGCGGCGGCAGCAGCAGCGGCGGCAGCAGCGGCGGCAGCAGCAGCGGCAGCAGCAGTGGCAGCAGCAGCGGCAGCAGCAGCATCAGTATTAGTATACTTGATATTTGTCCTTCCGCTAAAATTTTAAACCAATGTTATTATCATTGCTATTTGTTTTGTTGCTGTTGTTGCTAGTTTTATTATTTTATCATAACGGCATACCACATACTTTATTTTTGCTTTACCTTCTTCTTCTTCATCATCATCATCATCATTGTCATCATCTTTTTCCCCTTCTTATTTCTTTCAAACTCAGAAACTGAGATGGCAGCGCGATCTCAGCCAGGCAGTTATTCTGTGCTGAGGAAGAGAAATAACCCAGAAACTGCTGGCCACAGATATTGCTTTGGGCTGAGTGGGGGCGCTAAACTCCCCTATTCTAAAATAGATAATGTGTCATATAGCCAGTTGGAGATGATGTTTCCTGGGGCTAAAACAACAGTAACATTCATCCCAACCAGGACTGCCACATTATGCCGGCAAATAATCTTTACGTTTTGTTTCTTTTATATCCTTCTATACATGGGATATATAGAATTCACAAAGCAGGGATAGACACAACTGTCTTCACATGATGTACTTCGAATTACTCCACTAAACATGATACTCCAATAAATAAAAACTCTCAATAATCTCAACAACTCCTACGACTTCTCTCATCTGAAGCAATATGCTACTTTTGATAAGAGTTCAGGTAGTCCATTCTTCCAGTACCACAAGGGTGTCAATGACTCTTGCCACAACACTTTCATAAAAAATAACTTATCTACTTAACTTTCAATATAATCTCCTTCAAAATAGTCACCTTGTACAGCAATACACCAGTCCCAGCATTCCTGCCATTTGGAATCCAGCTACAAGTCATTTTCTATAAGCAAGTTAAAGATCTTCTGTGATTTGCTCTGGATCTCAACAATGATGTTAAAACAGCAACATTTGAACTGCATTTTCATCTTGGGGGAGAGGTGCTAAATCTGGTGAATAGGCTGGGTGTGGAAATGATACCATGTTGTTTTTGGCAAGAAACTTGTGAGTGAGGAGAGCTTGACAATAGGATGCATTGTCGTCATGAAGAATCCATGTCCTCCCTCAGATGCTTCAAAACATTGCACTAGCATTTTTGGTTGATAGTCTGGTATTGGGGGACAAATTCCCAATGCACAATACCACATTTCCAAGAGTGATGCTCATGGCAGGCCTTCCAGATCATGCATTGTCTTCCAGGGATATTCTTCCACTTTTAGAAGCACTCATGCCACTCGAAACACTGTGTCAAGTCATTGCCTCATCACTGTAAGCTTGCCAAAGCATGCTCAATGTCTCTGTAGCAGACTTCCTAAGTTTAATGCAAAATTTCATGTTGGCTCTTTGTTCCAACTTCTTGTCCATGACAAAATCACAGACTACAGCATACACATGATTACAAAAGCATAAATTTCACAACTTGTGAAGTAAACACAGCAATGTCACTCAGCACACAGTCTCATGAAGTTCACTACTAGCTCTCACTATGCATGCAACTGTGTGCTGCCATCTGTTGGTGTGCTACAGAACTAGTCCAGACATTTTTTGATACCACCTCTTGGATCTAAAACATAAACTCCAGCATATCGTTCTCAAGGCATACCCACACTCTGAAAAGGTTATAGAAGAGAGAACTATTGATAACTGAACAAAGTCCATACTGGGCAAAGGGAAAAATACAGTGGAGGGGAAGATAGAAATACTGAGGTGCTAATGAGATATGACATGGTAAGAATTCCCATCATATTTAAACTCAGTCTAACCATAATAAAATATAAAAAAGTGAATGTATTGTAAGCTTTATCAACATCTAATATAGGTCAAATGATTTAACTTATTGGCAACTGAATGGGAGAAATAATGGGAGGCAGGATGTTTAATTAATATTTTAAGAAAAATTAGTAACCATATTCAATATATAATGGATAGTACATTGTTGATACTTCAATGCTGAAGTAGGTGCTGACCACCAAACATTCTAATATTCTCAGTCCACATGGAGTGAATGAACTCAAATGGTCTATATCTTCTTTCACTTTGCAGAAAATTTGGCCTAGCAATCACCAATATTTTCAACTCAAAGAGCAACAAAGCAATTTGGATGCATCTGAGATCAAAGGTTTGACATTTGATTGTTTACATAATCACAGAAGGACTTTAACATCACTTGCTATCTTTCAGGCATTGATCTTTAGCATCAGTGTTTTGCCATTGAAATCCAGCCATATTAATAAAGAGTTATCTGATCAACTTGAAACCTCTCTTGATTCAGTACAAATAACTGATGATATCAGGAAACATCAAGATTGGTTTAATAACAGCACCTTATCAAGATGTTTAGTACCTTATCAAAAATATGCATGATTCACTCAATGATTAGATCAATGATAAACAATCCAACATCAACAAGTGAGCATACAAGGTATGCAGAAACAGGTGCAAACTGCTCTCAGAAGAATGAAGGTGTTTTGAAGCAATGAATAAGCTCCAAAGCTTTCTATGTAGGTCTCAAAAAGGTATTTATTCCCTTAGAAAATGGTTTGGCTTCTGTTCTGCCTTCTGAGGGTTAGAGTCTTCTGACTGAAAAGGTTAATTTTCTTCCCAATAGAAAGCTGTTAGGAATTACAATTCTGTCATGAATGATAGTGTGGCTGATTCCATTTCTCAAAGACCAGAAATCTTGGAGATGTCTCTTGAATCATGTTTAGTGGAAATTCAAGATGCCATAACACAAATGTCATCAAACAAAGCATCATGTAAATATGGCATTCCACATGGACTCTTCAAATATAGTAGCAAAAAAGTTGGTGCAAAAGTTTTTTGAGCTTTTTTGAAGTCATCTGGAGTTTTGGACATGCATCACAGAAAAACAAGGATGCACCCATAATGCATCTCTTCAACAACAAGGGAAGAAAAGTAGTCTGCATCTCTCTCCTGTGTATTATAGGAAAACTCTTAGCAATAATATTTCTTAACACTATAATTGAGCACAATATCGATGACATTTATCCATTTATCCAGCAACACTGATATGATTTCATTTTATCAAGTTGCTGAGAAAGTTGTTGAGAAAAATTAGGGACTGTATATGTTTTTTATAGATCTAACCAAAGTGATTAATACTGTTAATAGAAATGCTCTCTATATAGTTCTAGAAAGAATTGGTATGCCTCATAAAATGTTAAGTCATCATTTCCTTTCATGCAGGAATGAAAGCATGTTTTATCAAACAGTCAGTGTCCAGACTCTTTTGATGTTTAGAAATGGAACACTAGCACACACCACAACATATGACAGAAGAGGATCCCCATAAACTAGTTACAATATAAACAAAACTGAAAACATAATGAAATAAAATAGATAAATAATCAAATGGAAGTAAATAACTATATACATTTTTATTTTTTTATTTATATTTTTTATATATTTTTATTTATTTGTTTATTTTTTAATTTTATTTATATATCTATTATTATTACTATTATTATTGTTATCATCATCATCATCATCATCATCATCATCATTTAGCGTCCGTTTTCCATGCTAGCATGGGTTGGACGGTTTAACTGGGGTCTGTGAAGCCGGAAGGCTTCATCAGGCCCAGTCAGATTTGGCAGTGTTTCTACGGTTGGATGCCCTTCCTAACGCCAACCACTCCACGAGTGTAGTGGGTGTTTTTTACGTGCCACCTGCACAGGTGCCAGACAGAGCTGGCACAACGGCCACGAACGGATGGTGCTTTTACGTGTCATCGGCACGGGGCCAGGCGATGCTGGCAACGAACACGAACGGATGGTGCTTTTACGTGCCACCGACACGGGGCCAGACAGAGCTGGCAAACGGCCACGAATGGACGGGGCTTTTACATGTCACCGGCACGGGGGTCAGCCGCGGCTGGCAACGGACACGAACGGATGGTGCTTTTACGTGCCACCGACACAGGGCCAGACAGAGCTGGCAAACGGCCATGAACGGACGGTGCTTTTACGTGTCACTGGCACGGGGGCCAGCCGAGGCTGGCAACAAACATGAGCGGATGGTGCTTTTATGTGCCACCGACACGGGGTCAGACTGAGCTGGCAAACGGCCATGAACGGACGGTGCTTTTATGTGTCACCGGCACGGGGGCCAGCTGAGGCTAGCAACGAACACGAACGGATGGTGCTTTTACGTGCCACCGACACAGGGGCCAGACAGAGCTGGCAAACGGCCACGAGCGAATGGTGCTTTTACGTATCACCGACACGGGTGCCAGACGAGGCTGGCAGTGGACACGAACGGATGCGTCACTTAACCCCTGCTTTCTGATATATGATTTGATTTTGATTGTTCTCACTGGTCTTGCCGGGTCTTCTCACGCACAGCATACTTCCATAGGTCTCGGTCTCTGGTCATTTCCTTGGTGAGACCTAGAGTTCGAAGGTCGTGCTTCACCACCTCGACCCAGGTTTTCCTGGGTCTACCTCTTCCACAGGTCCCCTCAACTGCCAGGGTGTGGCACTTTTTCACACACCTATCTTCGTCCATTCTCGCCACATGACCATACCAGCGCAATCGTCTCACTTGCACACAACATCTGATGCCTCTTAGGTCCAACTTTTCTCTCAAGGTACTTACACTCTGTCGACTATGAACACTGACATTACACATCCAACGGAGCATACTAGCTTCATTTCTTGTGAGCTTACGTAAATCCTCAGCAGTCACAGCCCAAGTTTCACTACCATGTAGCATGGCTGTACGTACACATGCATCATACAGTCTGCCTTTTACTTTGAGCGAGAAGCTTTTTGTCACCAGCAGGGGTAAGAGCTCTCTAAACTTTGCCCAGGCTTTCAGCACACCCGCCCCCGCTACTGACTTGGTCACCTAGGTAGCGGAAGCTATCAACTACTTCTAGTTTTTCTCCCTGAAACGTGATAGAAGTTGGTCTCTGCATATTTTCAGAGTTTATTGCTCCTGAGCATCTGCCACAGATAAAAACTATTTTCCTAGTTAGTCTTCCTTTGACATTACTACATCTCTTATGTGTCCATAGCTTACATTTGGTGCATCTTATAGAGTTTCTACCTACGCCTTTTCTACAGATCGAGCAAGGCCATCTACCTGAAGGCGTTTGTGATTGGTCTACCTTCCTACTTATTAGGACTTTGGTTTTGGCTAGGTTGATTCTAAGACCCTTCGATTCTAAACCTTGCTTCCACACCTGAAACTTCTCCTTCAGTTCTGATAGAGACTCAGCAATTAGAGCAAGGTCATCAGCATAGAGGAGCTCCCAGGGGCATCCAGTCTTGAATTCCTCCGTTATTGCCTGGAGGACTATGATAAATAGGAGGGGGCTGAGGACTGAACCTTGGTGGACCCCAACCTCTACCCTGAATTCTTCACTGTACTCGGTGCCAACCCTCACCTTACTAGCAGCGTCTCTGTACATGGCTTGCACAGCTCTCACTAACCATTCATCTATCCCTAGTTTCCTCATTGACCACCAGATAAGGGATCGGGGGACCCTGTCGAAGGCTTTCTCCATATCGACAAAAGCCAGGTATAGGGGCTTGTCTTTGGCTAGGTATTTCTCCTGCAGCTGTCTTACCAGGAAAATAGCATCAGTAGTACTTTTCCCTGGCACGAATCCAAACTGCATCTGATCTAAGCTAACTCTCTCTCTAATTTGTTGGGCTATAACCCTCTCCGTAACCTTCATTACCTGATCTAGCAGCTTGATACCCCTGTAGTTATTTGTATCTAGGGCGTCACCTTTACCTTTGTAGCAGTTGACTATTATGCTGCTACACCAGTCATTGGGAATGACTCCTTCGTGTATCACCTGGTTAACTATACGGGTGACTAGGCTATAGCCAGCACTACCAGATATTTTGAGCATCTCTGCAGTAATTCCTGATGGGCCTGGGGCTTTCCCTGTTTTCATGCTTCTAATTGCCTTATCTACTAAGGAACTGTCAACATTCAGCAGACTCTCTTTATCCCATTCATTTTCCTCATTCAGCAACCTTTCATAGTGGCGTCTCCAAACCTTTCTCTTTGCATCCTCATTTAGCGCAAGTGAGCCGTCATCCTTGCGAACACATTTCTCTCTCACACACTGTCTTGCAACACGAAATACCTCAAGTCTTTCATCTTCACGGCGCAGGACATTGGCAAATTTTTTCTTATCTGCTTCCCCTCTGGCTAAATACACCTGCCTCCTAGCCTCCCTTCTTGCAGTCTGATACACTTCCCTGCTACCACCGTTCTTCCAGTCCTTCCAAGCCTGTTTCTTTTGTCTAATAGCCCTGTCAACAGTATTGTTCCACCACCACGTTATTTTGGGTCTTGTGGGGACTTTGCACCAGCCACAGATCTAGTCTGTGGCTTTCAGCAGGTTGTCCCTTAGAAGCGCCCAGTTATCTTCTACCCCATGTGTAGCTATACCTCCTTCTATTTCGTCGAAGGCTTCAAGTAACATGTCTCTAAATCTCTGTCCATTTGCAGGGTCTTTAAGCTTCCAGACCCTTCTTCTCCATGTTGGTCATCTTCTAGTCGTCCTCTTAGTCCTGATTCTAAAGTCACTGACTACCAGTCTATGTTGTGGGGTACACTCTTCGCCTGGGAAGGTTTTGGCATTTATAAGCAGCCATATTTCCCTTTTTCTGGTAAGGATGTAGTCGATTTGGCTAGTATGCTGGCCCGAACGGTAGGTGACCAAGTGGCTTGTCGGTTTCCTGAAGTTAGTGTTGCAAACCATAAGACTATTCGCATCACAGAACTCCAGCAGCCTGGTTCCCTCCTCATTGCGAGAACCATAACCATAGCCTCCATGAACGCTATAGAAGCCCTCAGCATATCGTCCAACATGCCCATTGAAGTCACCACCCACAAAGAGAAGGTCCCTGTCGTTCGTCAGTGAGGTGGTCTGCAGTAGGGTGTCATAGAAACAGTCTTTCTGTCCATCGGGTAGCCCTGGCTGAGGGGCATAGGCCAATATAATAGTTGCTAAACTATGATGGAGCACTAAACTAATCTTCAGTATTCTGTCACATACTCTAATACCTCGATTACCTTACCTACCCATTTTTCGGCAATAAGCATACCTACTCCCCCGACCCCTTCAGTATTCCCAGCCCAGAAAATCTTGTACCTCTGTCCTTTACCTGTGAGGAACCTAGCAGAACCTCCTCTCCACCTCACCTCTTGAACACAGCATATATCCACACACCTCCATTCAAGCAATTCAACGATCTCGCCAGATCTGCCTTTCAGTGTGCCAACGTTGAGGGTGCCAATCCTGAGGGAGTGGGAGGCATTGGACCTAGTAGCATCATGAACCTGAAAAGAAAACTCGCGTTTGGCAGGATTCATAAACAGACAATTAAACCTAAGTTCAAACCGCGTACGTCACCAATATATCTTGCAATGAATGACCACTACCATTTATGGAAGGAGGAGAAAGTGGCGTAGACAACAGGGATGCGAAGTGTACATGGGAGACAGACATGTACATGGGAGACAATAAGGATGAGAAAATTTTGGACTTCCTGTAGTGGTGGGGGAGCAGCGTAAAACTTAAAGTGTACATCAGAGACAGAGATGAGAAAATTTTTGGCTTCCTGTAACGGTGGAGGGGGTGGGAGGGCGGGCGAGCCCCACGAAAAATCGGCCGCCATTGAGACCCCTGTATGGAAAAACTTAAATATCTATTCTATATTTAGCGAGACGCGAGGCCGAATCGATGGTCAACGATAACTAATGAATTATACATAATATGCAATACGAGGCGAGGCTGAAAATAATAATAAACAGATTGACGACCAGGGATCAAAGGGATAATACTAATACTAATAATAATAATAATAATAATAATAATAATAAACAGCTTAACCACTAGAGATCAAACAAATTTGCATGAGAATATTACTGGTAAATACAGGATGAATTAGGTTAAAAAAGGTTTTCTTATCTTGGAAACATTTCGTTTTCGGACTGACTCGGCAGAAGGAATTTGAAATCAAGAATGAGGCAGGTTACTTTACGGGCTAGCTTAAGAATGCTTAGCAATGGGAGGGAAAAGGAAGAGGGGGAGGACAGACAACGTAAAGAGGGAGAGAGAGAAAGGGAATAGTGGCACCCCGCGAAAAATCGGCCGCCATTGAGACCCCTGTATGGAAAAACTTAAATATCTATTCTATATTTAGCGAGACGCGAGGCCGAATCGATGGTCAACGATAACTAATGAATTATACATAATATGCAATACAAGGCGAGGCTGAAAATAATAATAAACAGATTGACGACCAGGGATCAAAGGGATAATACTAATACTAATAATAATAATAATAAACAGCTTAACCACTAGAGATCAGACAAATTTGCATGAATAATAATAATAATAATAAGTGAGTATAAACACATGAACAAAATAAGAATAAACAAAAACAAAAACAAAAACAAATTACATGAATGTATATAAACAGGAAATACAAATATTACAGGCATTTCACCCCCCCCCACACACACACACTAACTAAACATAGACGCACATAGAGATATATGTATGCGCAAATGAAGACACATACAATAGAAATACAAAATGGCTGACGGTTAGTAAGAAGAGACACACAAATAAGAAAGAAGAAAGCAAAGGACCACTGATGCAGTCACAGGAGTGTGACAAAAGAACTCTGGCTGAAATAAGATTAAGATTAATGTAAAAAATAAATAACGCTGAAGCAAAGTAACACCAAATATATAGTGCGTGTGTTTTTATTGGTTAAACTGGCAAAATGACCATTCCAAAATATAACAACATATATATATATATATGTGCGTATATATATATAAAGTGTATATATTTATATATATGTGTGTGTGTGTAGACATGTATATATAATGCGTATATATGTACATATTTAATGCATATGTATATATATATATATATATTATATATATATATATTATATATATATATATATATGTATATGTATATATAATTTGTGTATATGTGGTCAGACTGAGCTGAAAATATGCACATCTATGTTAAAAGTGCTAGTGAGTTTGCTCAATTGAAAGGCATGGCCTCTAGGGCAAAATTATTCATCTTTTAAAATGTGACCCGCGTAGACCCGAATGAAATCGTGTTATAATACCGAAACAAGTGAAACAATAATAAACTATTTTAATTCCGAGCAAGGCTGGGTATATCTGTCTAATCTATAAAATGAAGAAGACGAAAGTTGATACAAATTGGATTTTTATGTAAAAAGGGGTCTAAATGGAGCTGGAAGGGGGTTAAAATTTACAGGAGTGGGTAACTCAAAGTGAAAAATTGATTTGGAGGGGTTTTGGGGCATTACAGTGGTTGCTTTGCTGTGAAAACGGGGATTTTATTGATTTTTGGGGACACTTGGGGGTCTAGATTAGACACCCTTGCCCGATTTCAATCAAATTTTCAACATGGTAAAGTGGAAGTGGATCTGTAATTTAAGCGTGGAAAATGGGTTTCGAAATTTTGAAAATCATGACAAGATTTTTGAAATTGAAAAAATTTCTCATTTTATTTTTTTATTGTTTACATTTTTCATTTTTTCTGAAAAAAATTTACAGCTGCATGTAGCCCGTGTTTAGAGCTTTCATTTGTATGGTCAATCATCAAAAAATTCCCAAAATAAGTACTAAATTTAACAAAGAAATCCTTTTTTCTTTATTTTTAATTGCTCAAATAGTGGCACATACAAAGGCAAGTGTGCTTTCCATTGTCACTGCCTGATATTTATGATTGATCTTTCAAAATATTTTCTTTCTCAACTTACTCAAGATCTTTTGTTTTTTTATAAATGGGAGAGAGATAGATAGAGAAAGATAGAGAGTAAGAGAAAGTTGAGGAGAGTCCGAGAGAAAGGAAAAGTAAGAGAATGGGAAAGTGAGAGAGAAAAGAGAGAGAAACAAATAGGGAGAATGTAGTGATAAGAAACAGAAAGTAACAACCACACCCTCACCTGCGTGTAGAGCAGGTCACCTTAAGCTAGTATACACACACACACACACACACATATATATATATATATATATCTTTATCTTTTACCTCTTACTGGTTTCAACCAAGGGATGAGGTCATGCTAGTGCACCACCTGTAGTTATTTGGTGTTGTTTCCGATATTGTTTTTGGTGAAGTAGCGAGTTGTACGGAGCTGCTCTTCTTTGAATCTTCTGTCGTGGTGTGGGTTCATCTGGTATCTCAGACAGAAACCTGTCCAGACATTGCTTGAAAACTTCCACATCAACAGCAGGTACATCTCTAAGGTTGCCCGGCACGATGTTGAACAATTGCAGGCCCTTCAAACCCAGACTATTGCAGTACTGTGTCCTTACTTTAGATGAGGAAAACAGGATCTTTGGTATGATGCAGTGCCGTCCAGTTCAAGGATTGGTATAGCTGTCAATTCCAAAACTGGGAGCTAAACCCTCCAAGATCTTCCAAATATATATTACCACATATCTTTCTCATCTTCTTTCCAGGGAATAGAGACTCAGCTCCTTTAGCCTCTCCCAGCAGCTCATCTTTTGCATCAAGTCTATCTTCTTTGTGTATTGGCACAGGATTGCTTCGAGTTCCACAGTTTGTTTCACACTCTCTGAGGACCATAGTTGGGAGCAGTAGTCTAAGCGGCTAAAAAGGTAAGTCTTCCATAGGAGTAGTAGGGCTCCCCTCTACCTGGTTCTGAATGTTATCAGAATCCAGCCAGCCACTTGCCTGTACAGTCTTACCATCTTGTTAATATGCACATGGAATGTTGCATCATTGCTCATGTGAACCCCCAGGTCATGCACCGACTCTGACTCTGGAATCATATTACCTTCTGGTCCAGTGTATTCCGATTTTAGCCTGGTGTTGGACCGATAGTGGAGTGCCTGAAATTTTATAACATTAAACTGCATGTTATTTTTGTTAGCCTATTTGCAGGTTTCATTCAAGCATTTCTGCAATTTTATGATATTGTCTGGGTTCCTAACTGCCTGCGATTAATTTTTGTTGTCAGCATAACTGGTCAGGTTGGCTGACTATACCATGGAGGGCATGTCTGAGAGGGCCACTACTTTTTGTGTCTCTGTGGGACTACACTGAGAATTGGTACCTTTTCAGAGTGAACACAACTGGCTACAACTGTCTGATGCCTGCCCTTCAGAAAATCATGCAGCCACTCTCCCAGTTTCCTAGTAATACCAAAGTTTTGCAATTTATGACAAATCATGCCATGATCAACCTTGTCGGAGGCCTTGGCAAAGTCGAGGTATATCCCGTCTACAGCTGACTGGTTTAGCTGTTGCTTCAGTACCCAGTCAAAGTGCTGCAGTAACTGTGTGAGGCAGCTCCTCTCTGGATGGAAGCCATGTTGTGTGTCTGTGAGAACGATGTTTTCTTCTAGGAACATGATCGGCCTTTTTCTGACAATGCATTCCATTGCCTTGCTAATATGTGAGGCCAGAGAGATGGGCCTGTAGTTTTTAGCTTCTGCTCTGCTCCCTCCTTTATGGACAGGGCATGTTATACCCTCTTTTAGCATGTTGGGAAGTCTACCACATGCAAGGAAACTCTGAAAGAGTATCTGTAGTGGCTTTGCAAGAGCCTTTCTACATGTCTTTAAGAGAACAGCTAGGCATCCATCTGGGCCTCTTGCTGAGTTTAATCTCATCTCATCAATGGCCAATATTACATCATCTTCTGTTATGTTGATGTAATTGATAGTTGCCTCTTTTCTGAATAGATTCATTACATTGCAAAACTCTTCGGGCTTGTTTATTTGCATATTTTCTGGTGGAGAAGTGAAAACACTTTGGAAATGTTTATTTAGTGCTTCACTTATCTTCCTCTGGTCTGCAGTTAGTGAGCCGATTTTACCAAATAGTGGCCCTATCTTATAGCATACTGAGGCAGACTCCTTTGCCAACATGTAGAAGGCTTTAAGGTTTATTTTTATTTTTTCGACTGCCCAGGTTTCTCTTTCTTTTTCATGGGAGATTTTCAGTTTATTTTTAATCTTGAAGAGTTACTCTGTCAGGTGGAATTTTACACTGTCATTGAGGTGTTTGTTTAAACAATTCGAGATCTTTATTCTCTGCCACATGAGTATTCTCCTGTCTCGCGGAATGATGTTTTTGTGTGTATTGGTTCTCTTCTCTGGGATATATTTAATGCATAGGGCTCCCATTGTTGACATGAATTTATTGAGTTTCATATCTATGTTTTGCATAGAGGGGCTTTTACACCAGTCCTGCTGAAGTATCAGTGTTTCAAGTGACTTCCAATCAGCCTTATAGAAATTTAGGCTAGATAGGGTTTGAGCACCATCTGTGTGGAGTTTATCTTTAGTTAATTCAGGGTCATACATTGTCAGTTCTATCATGTAATGGTCTGAGAATATTGTTGGTGATATATTTACATTGTGGATAATTTCCACATTGTTAGTGAAACAGAAGTCCAGGATATTTTTGTGCCTGGTTGAAGAGAGTATGATCTGCTCCATGAATAGCATTTTCATAAGATCAAGTAGAACTTCTGCTTGATTTTGCTCATTGTGCGTCATTCCTGGGGTTATATTGCCATCAGGCCACCTGATGATGAGAAAGTTGAGGTCACCCATCAAGAATATAGTAGTACGTTGATCCAATTGAGTAAGTACTTTCTTTATCGCACTGAGGCTTTCCTCAAATTTTCCATCATGATTTGAGGTATCAGGTGTGCTTATATAGCTACACTTGGAGAAACTGGATATCATTTCCAAAAGTGGCAAAAAAATGACACTGCCAGTTTCTCCAGGTGTGGCCATATGAGCGCATAAGATCAGATGAACTCATTCTTCTTCCGCTCTATTTGTGCCACAGATCTGGAGAAACCATTGTTCTTCAGGGCAGCTGTAATCAAATTATTTGGTGAATCACCTTCTGCAATTTCACAGGCATATAAGAACATTCCTATCTCTGTAGACTTCCAATTTCTTGGCATCTTACTAGTGGTGTATGGTTGTGGTGGTGAGTGCAGTCAGTTTTTGAGTGTAGATATGGAAAGGGCAGGGGTGTGATGGGAGAAAGCACAGAGGGGAGTGAGAAGTTGGGTAGATGAGGGGGGAAGTAAGCTGTGGGAGGGAAGAGACCCAAAGGGGGTGACAGGGGAGATGTGAAGGAGCAGACAGGAAAGTGTTTATATATATGTGTATACATATGTATCAAATAACCAAGACCTTTAGCAATATACTGTGCTTGAGAAAAAGACCCATCAAGCCAAGTGAAATTGTAATTGTGACAGATAGTGGTATCATGCAAATGGTATTTGTGCCAATGGCATGCAAAATCACCCATTGCACTCTTGGAGTAGTTGGCATTAGGAAGGGCATCCAGTCATAGAAACCATGCCAAATCAAACTGGAGTCTGGTGCACTCTTCCAACTTGCCAGCCCTGGTCGAACAGTCCAACTCATGCAAGCATGGACAATGGACATTAAATGATGATAATATATATATGATATATACATATCATCATATACATACATACACATGCATGTATGTATATATACACACACTTATATACAAATGAATATATTCATACTTATGTACTTATATATGAATATGAATACACATGTACACATAGAAACATATTTAAATATATAAGCACATATGCATATATACATACTTACACACACACACACATCTATCTATCAGTTGATCTATGTTTCTATCTATCTATTTATCTATCTATCTATCTATATATATATATATATATATATATATATATATATATATATATTATATATATATATATATATATAAAGCACCCACTACACTCACGGAGTGGTTGGCGTTAGGAAGGGCATCCAGCTGTAGAAACATTGCTAGATAAGACTGGAGCCTGGTGCAGCCTTCTGGCTTCCCAGATCCCCGGTCGAACCGTCCAACCCATGCTAGCATGGAGAACGGACGTTAAACGATGATGATGATGATGATGATGATGATGATATATATATATATATAGGGTGGCAAATACTCGTTATAAACATCACCACCAGTGGCCTAGCATGTATAAAAAGTCAATGGACAACATATTCGTATTTCAAAATAGAAAATTACCCTTTAACAGGTAATTTTACATGCTAGAAATAGCAGCCAACACAGCCAAAAACCACAATTTTATAGCAAATTTCGAAGTAAATGAAAAAATATAAACCATATAACGGTTATACCATGGCTTCAGATTTCTTTAGCAAATAATATCGCTTACCATCTTTTAATAGATAATTTAGCAAGACCATATTATCTACCAGGCGAATCCTCGTCAGTAACCGGCCTAAACAACTAACTTATAATTCAGAGACAAGATAACATGTGAAAGGGAAAAGTCCAAAGAAGGAAAAGAAATCACCAATGGGACGTGTGTAAATTCATTGCTATATACATATATATGTGGGGGGTGGGGGTGCATTTGGATCAGAACAGTTTGATTCAAATACCATGCTACTGAGAGTTTCAAAGCTCCTGAGGTGACTTATCATCAGACCAGTGGAGATTCAAATAAAAATAGAGGTGCAGGAAATCGAAGATGACTACTAGTAGATGGGCTGCAATTGATCAAGGAAGGTCATATGGTATCATAGTTTTAATAATTCCTTCAGAAAAAGGCCACGTGGTAAACAGGAAATGTACTGTGGTTGGTACTGTGTGTATGTATGTATGTATGTATGTATGTATACATGTGTGTGTGGATGTGCAAGCGCATACATAAATTTCTCTGTATGTATTTGCATGTATAGCAACTGTTATTGGCTGTTCAAGTGCTTGTTACTAAATGGAAAAACAGTTAGTATGAATCACCATAAGACATTTTTGTGCATAAATCTATTGTTTATTCTGTGTTCACTTTTTGTGGTGGAAGCATGTAGTATGATACAAAAACATGTAAGCTTACATACAAAGAAAGTAATATGTAATATGTAGCTCTGCTATATATGCATGCATGTGTGTATATGTGTATATGTGTGTGTATACATATATAACTACACACATACATATAACTACAGAGGTATCAAACTGTTGGATCAGGTGATGAAGGTCACGGAGGGGGTCATAATCCATCTCATTAGGGAGAGAGAGACTACTTAGATGAGATGCAATTCACTTTTGTGCCGGGTAGAAGCACCACTGATGCCATATTCATGGTTCGACAACAGCAGGAGAAATACCTAGCTAAAGATAAACCCCTCTTTTGGGGACTTGGAGAAAGCCTTTGACAGGGTCCCCAATCCCTTATTTGGTGGGCGATGCAGAAACTGGAGATTGATGAATGGTTAATAAGGGCTGTACAGGCCCTATACAGAGAGGCCATTAGTAAGGTTAGGATTGGCAATGAGTATAGTGAAGAATTCCGGGTAGAAGTAGGCGTCCACCAAGGTTCAGCCCTCAGTCACCTTTTATTCATCATAGTCCTCCAGGCAATAACAGGCATTCAAGATGGGTTGCCCCCGGGAGTTCCTCTATGCTGATGACCTGGCCCTCATAGCAGAATCACTACCGGAAGCAAGGTTTAGAATCAAAAGGCCTTAGAGTCAATGTAGCAAAGACCAAAGTTCTAGTAAGTAGGAAGACGAAGTCATCACACACCCCCTCAGGTAGATGGCCCTGCTCGATCTGTAGAAAAGGTGTAGGTAGAAACCTATAAGATGTACCCAGTGTACGCTATGGACACATAAGAGGTGCAGCAACATCAAAGGAAAATTAACCAAGAAGATAGCTTTCATGTGCGGCAGATACTCAGAAAACAGATTCCATTACACACCAGGGGGAGAAACTAGAAGTAGTTGATAGCTTCCGCTATCTAGGTGACCAAGTTAGTAGTGGAGGTGGATGCTCAGAGGGTGTTACCACTAGAATAAGAATTGCCTGGGCAAAGTTTAGAAAGCTCCTACTCCTACTGGTGACAAAAGGTCACTCACTCAGAGTGACACGTAGATTGTATGATGCATGTGTGTGAACTGCCATGCTTCATGGCAGTGAAACATGGACCGTGACTGCGGAGGACATGCATAGACTCGAAAGAAGTGAAGCTAGCATGATCCACTGGATGTGTAATGTCAGTGTGCACACATGACAGAGTGTAAGTGCCCTGAGAGAAATGTTGGACATAAGAAGCATTGGATGTGACATGCAAGAGAGATGTTTGCGATGGTATGGTCCTGTACTATGGATGGATAAGGAGAGATGTGTGAAGAAGTGCTACTCCCTAACAGTTGAAGGAATCCAGGGTAGAGGTAGACCCAGGAAGACATGGGATGAGGTGGTGAAGCATGACCTTCAAATGTTAGACCTCATAGAGGCAATGACAAAAGCCCGAGACCTCTGGAGATATTCTGTGACTGCAAGGACCCAACAAATAAAGTGTGTCCATGGCATATCCTACACCAGCTTCACATAACCAGCCCCAGACCATTCAAAGTACCTTGGATTGTAGGATGACCTGCTTGAGGAAACCTATTGAGTCAAGTACATCAACATCAACATCAATGGAAATTGTAGTTGTGATACCCGTGCCAGTGACATGTAAAAAACACCATTCGAACATGGCCGATGCCAGTGCCACCTTGACTGGCTTCTGTGCCATTAGCATGTAAAAAGCACCAACCAATTGTGGCCATTGCCAGTCTCCTCTGGCCCCTGTGCCGGTGGAACGTAAAAAGCACCCACTATACCCAGGGAGTGGTTGGCGTTAGGAAGGGCATCCAGCTGTAGAAACACTGTCAAATCAGACTGCAACCTGGTGCAGCCTCCTGGCTTTCCAGACCCTGGTCGAACTGTCGAACCCATGCTAGCATGAAAAACAGACATTAAACGATGATGATGATGCATGTACGTACATAAGCATGTGCTCATGTGTCTATACATGTGTGCATATATGTACATATATACTGGTGTGGGTGAGCATATACGAGTGTAGATAGGCAGGCATACACATGCACTGGGGATTGGTAGTTGCTGGCCCTGCTCATGGGATTGATGATGGTGACCTTGGTGCTGCCAGTACAGGTGGTACTAAGGTGGTATACCAAGTTGTCAGTGGCCAGTGACTTGAAGTTCACCAGAAGGGTATACGTCTGGTGACAAACAATAGGACAGATTGTATTTCCAGTTGATGGAAACTACAGGTGGGTAGAAGATGTGCAGTCTTTTGAGATGACAGAGCTGGCAATTATGGGCACTGGGCGAATATGGTAGCACCCTGTCGACAATAGTCCACTTGAGGCCGTATCCAAACCAATTTACCTCTGTTGTCCCCGTGACCTTCAGCACATTGGTTTCCTCTTCCGTGTTGAAGAGGATGGCTGCCACCAGCCATGCTTCATCGTTTCTGGGGACACTCTGCCAATTCTAACTCTGGCTGCACGTCTGTCACAGTAGGTTGGCTGTAGTGCCCACTCTTCCAAACTCAATGGCACTGTGAAGCACTTTATTGCATCCTGTTCAATCACAAACAGTACCTCCACTGTTCCATACTTCTTGCCTCAGGTGTAGAATGTCGTCAGGTGTTTAATGTCCTTAAGACATTCTTCCAAAGCCTCAACAGTCGCTATTTCCACCCTTTTACTTGAGTTTGACAGTGTTCTATATAACAGTTTTTTTTAGTTGCTTCCTCTATTACTTCTTTCTGCCTCAGGCTATTTCCTTCTTTAACTATGAGTTCATTAAACTTTTTCAATCTCTTTTCCTCGAACTTCACTTCTTTCACTTGCAAAACGTCGTTATTCAAACCCCTTATTGTTGCTGCAACGTAGCTGACGGCTGGTTGGGTCTCCATTACTTCATTGCTTCACACTTGTCACAAATGACAAGAAAATTTCTAGAAAATATGTTCGTAAAAATCACAGTTCACAATAAAATTAACAGAAATTTTAGATGATTTTGGTTTGAACGGCAGTTTTTTACATAATTTCTAGGTAACTAAAAAATTTTAAACTTTGTATACTGGTAGAATGTGTTTAAAAAACATCTTTTTCTCTTGGCTTTATTGAGAAAATTCTATAGTTTGTAAGATATTTGGTCTTTAATTTCTTCAATTTCTGCAATTTCAACCAATCACTGGCATCTATTGAGTTAAAAAGCATTCTGTGCCGTATGAATATGTCCCTCGTTTAAGAAACACATTGGGTTTATTTACATTTGTGAAGAAAAAAAGATTCCCTTCCCCCCCACCCCTAACCCTGACCCTGACCCTAACTAACCCTAAATCTAAAATAGATTGAAATGCAATAGATCGATACTAGGGTCATAATTATGGGTAAGCAGCGTCATATGAAATTGTCACCCATAATTATGACCCTAGTATCGATCTATTGCATTTCAATCTATTTTAGATTTAGGGTTAGTTAGAGTTAGTTAGGATTAGGGTTAGGGGTGGGGGGAAGGGTATCTTTTTTTCGTCAAAAATGTAAATAAACCCAATCTATTTCTTAAACGAGGGACATATCCATACGGCACAGAATGTTTTCACCTCAATAGACGGTCATTGATTGGTTGAAATTGCCGAAATGCAAGAAATTAAAGACCAAATATATTACAAACTATAGAATTTTCTCAATAAAGCCAAGAGAAAAAGATGTTTTATAAATACACTCTACCAGTATACGAAGTTTAAAATTTTTTAGTTACCTAGAAATTATGTTAAAAACTGCCGTTCAAACTGAAAAGATCCGAAATTTTTCCACCCGCAGGACAAAAATTATTGTTTTCAAAGGACAACAGTTCGATTTCAATTAAAGTATTTCCCTTCAAAATAACATAAATTTACAATAAACAGAACAAGAAACGAACTCACATACCGCAAGCAACAAACTGAAGACAACGTGTCACAGACGAAAAAGGCATTTTTTCTTTATTATAAGAATATAGCTCTTAGAAAGAAGGGACGAATAAAGACAGACAACACAATACAGTGGGGTACATAAAACGAAAATCGAATGAATATGAATATAATGAGAAAAATGAAATGTCTTATTCGCGCCCCATACGCAGTGTCATTTAACTGTTTATGCAGTTCCTGATCGTGTACAGTTAATGGTACTTTAAAAAAAAAACGCATTTCAATTTTACAAATTTTATTTACCATTTTCATCGACAAAGTATTGCACAATGTCTTCGAATGCCACCACTGGTGGCAAATCGTCACATCTAAACCACAATACCGTTAAATCAATCTGCTCACCAAACGATTCTTTCAGTTTATCCGCTCTATCACTTTCCAGCAAAACCGCCTTGTCGTCCTCTGTATGTTCATTTCCCTCACTTCCCGTTATCTTAACTCTTATAACATTTTCATCTTCGTAATCCTCTTCTCTATCTCTCTACTCTTCTTGTATTCCACCAACCTCCTCAAATGTCCTTTTTCCACTTTCCATCTCCATTTTCTCCCGATGTTCATGGTACTTGTGTGTCCATCTTACTGCTGCTCCTAGTTGTTGCTTCCTTTCCTTTCTGCATACTTTCTTTTTCATTTGTTCTCTCTTTTGCAATTTTCTTTTTTGCTACTTCTGCACCTTCTATCTGCATCTCCTCCAAATTGCCTTTTCTCCTTTTTTTGTGGGCTTTTTTGAGGTGATAATGTATTATCCTCCCTCTTTTTCTTTCTCTTTCCGACTGGGTGTTTCGCTTCTGCTGCTTCAATTACTTCCTTTACCTGGCCTTGTGCCAACACATCATGCTCCACCTCCTCCTCCTCCTGCTCTTGTTCTACTTCTTGTTTCTGGGGACACCTCGCTTGCATGTGACTCTGTACTCCACAGTGGTAGCAGATGGGAGGTCTTCCCTCCACTACTACCCGGAGTTTGACGTCCTCCGGTAACACAATCTCATCCACAATTTTATACAGGTCCTGGACGCTGATTTAGACCGTCACCTCAAGGCCGTATCCAAATCAGTTCACCTCTGTTGTCTTCGTGACCTTCAGGACATTGGTTTCCTCCTCGACGTTGAAGAAGATTGCCATCACCAGCCACGTTTCATCTATTTCTGAGGCACTCTGCCTACACTAATTCTGGCCGCACGTTTGCCACAATAGGTCGGCAGCAGTGCCCACTCATCCGACCTTAATGGCATAGTGGAGCACTTTATTGCGTCTTCTTCGGTCGCAAACCGTACCTCCACTGTGCCGTACTACTTACCTCTGGTGTAGTACGTGGTAAGGAGCTTCACCTCCTTGAGGCACTCCTCCATTTCTTCAATGCTTGCTAATTCAATCGTTTTGCTGCTGTTCGACAGTGTTCTATAAACAACCGTTTCTTTCACTGCTTTTTCCAATATTTCTTTTGGGGGAGTCAATCTCAGGCTGTTTCCTTCTTTAGCAATTAGTTCGTTCGCTTTTTTAAGTCTTCTTTCGTCAAACTTGACTTCCTTGACTCGTACAGCATCGCTATTTGCAACCCTTCCTGCTGGTGTAGTATAGCTAACAGCTGGTTGAATGTCCATAGCTTAAAAATTTTCAGAAATTTTCTTCACAAATTCACAATTCAATATATAATTTGCAGAGATTTTCTACCCCGTATGGTGAAAATTACTGTTTTCCACAGGACAACAGTTCAAATCCCAATAAAATCTTAAATACAAATATAACAAAATTCACAATAACAGAACAGGAAACGAACTCACATACCACAGATAATAACTGAAAACAACTCCGTGTCGTAGACGAAAAAGACGTCGCCACACTAGCTGAATTCTTTATTATAAGCATACAGCTCTTAGAAAGAAGGGACGAACAAAGACGGACAACACAATACAGTGGGGTACATAAAATGAAAATTGAATGAATATGAATATAGTGATAATTCGCCCATACGCAAAAAGTGTCATTTAACTGTTTATGCAGTTCATGATCGTGTACAGTTTATTGTTCGGATCTTTTCGCTTTGACCGGCAGATTTTTTTAATAATTTCTTTGTAACTAAACACTTTTAAACTTCGTATACTGGTAGTGTGTTACATAAAACATCTTTTTCTCTTGGCTTTCTTGAGAAAATTCTGTAGTTTGTAAGCTATTTGTTGTTTACTTTCTTGCATTTCAGCAATTTCAACCAATCAATGACGTCTATTGAGGTGAATACAATTTCTGCCGTAGTTTGTCAACAACATTTTCTGGTGGTGTCATATCAATGTGTCACTGTTATTTATGACAAAAAAGATACCCTGTGGCCATAAACTGAGGGGGTCATTCGTAAACAGAGCTGGATAACAAAACCGTTCCCTCTTTCGTGTCCACCCATAATTATGACCCCATTATCGATCTATTGCATTTCAATCTGTTTTAGGGTTAGGGTTTGGGTTAGGGATGGGGGAAGGGTATCTTTTTTTCTTCAGAAATGTAAATAAACCCAATCTGTTTCTTAAACGAATATATAATATGTAATGTGTGTATCTGTGCAACAGAGAGGGAAATTAAAACTGCATATGTTGTGAACTTAGAATATGTGTTTATTAATAAAAGTTTAATAACGATAATCTTTTATTCATACAAACATAACTGATATGAAATATGTCATAAAT
Source organism: Octopus sinensis (assembly GCF_006345805.1). Lineage (NCBI taxonomy): Eukaryota > Metazoa > Mollusca > Cephalopoda > Octopoda > Octopodidae > Octopus > Octopus sinensis. Next base: position 53,823,483 of record NC_043007.1, on the reverse strand, counting down.
AACAGTGACACATTGATATGACACCGCCAGAAAATGTTGTTGACAAACTACGGCAGAAATTGTATTCACCTCAATAGACGTCATTGATTGGTTGAAATTGTTGAAATGCAAGAAATTAAACAACAAATAGCTTACAAACTACAGAATTTTCTCAAGAAAGCCAAGAGAAAAAAATGTTTTATGTAACACACTACAGTAAATGAAGTTAAAAAACACTTTTTAACTTCATATTATTTTAAATTATTTTAAAAATCTGCCTGTCAAAGTTAAAAGATCCTATGGTTCTTTTTTTTTTTTTAAACACATTTCAATTTTACAAATTTTACTTATCATTTTCATCAACAAAGTATTGCATAATGTCTTTGACTGCCACCACTGGTGGCACCTCGATACATCTAAACCACAACGCCATTAACTCAATCTGCTCACCGAACAATTCTGCCCAGCAATAGGCAAATTAACAGTTCAATAAATTTTCAGAAAAATAATCCAACAACCGAATTTTTTTTTCAGTATTTTTTGCCCCATAGGGCGAAAATTACTGTTTCCAAACAGACAACAGTTCAAATAACAATAAGGTAAACAAAATATGCAATGACAGAAAAAGCACACGGAAACGAACTCACATAACAAGGTATGTTGCAATATTGACGACGTACAGAAAAAAGTAGGCATGACTTGCTAGCGAGATTCTTTATAACAGGCACAAGGCCTAATTACAGAGGGGACATACAAAGAGATGCGGGAACATAAAACATACGAAGGATGAAAGTGAAATCAATGTATTTACAATGTAAATGAGCCGACCATCTCGCTCCCACTGCAAGATGAAACCGTGTATTCCTTTACCATTAATTTATTACACAACGTCTAGCCTCGCTCCGAGGTGAAACCACTACTTCCCTTTTTGTTTTCGCCCTATAATTACACCTTTTAAACAAATGTTCAAACGGAATTTACTTCTTACTTTTTCCCTTTTTTTTAAGCTAAAGTCAACCAAATGTACATCACATTATTTTTTTTAACATTTTGGAAACCTATTCATTTGACACTTGCAAAATTACTTGTTTTTCCTTTTTTCTTAAAAGTTTAAATAAATATTTTCTGAGTTACAGTCTTTACAAAATTGTATCGATTTACCTCTTCTATCTCTTCTATCTCTCAAATGGTAACTTGCTGAGCAATAATTAAATATCATTGTTTAGTGACTGAGTTCAAATCCTACTAGACAGCTTTGACATTTTATCCCATCATTTGCCAGCAGTTAATATTAACTATATTCAGTTCAAAAGACTATAGATGCTCCAATACATCATATGTGTGTGTGTGTGTATTTTGGTACAAATTCTACAATGCAATAGAGATTTATACAAAGTCACAGGGGGCACCAAAATTCAAGTAACAGGGTTGGCAGAGAAGACAACATGGGACTTTTGCTTAGGACTTTTCTGGAAAAGTTATATCTTTTTAACAAATCAATTAGCTGAAGAAGGGGTTTGCCATAATATTTGATGGTCTTCTTTGATTCATAATAATGATGATCACTTTAAATATCTGTAGATTGCTGTTTGCAAGAAAAATATTTGTTGGATTTATATAAACGATGAACTACAGTAACCTAAATCATAATGAACTTTGTTAAAGACACCCAAGAACTGCCGATTGGTTGGGATTCAGTTAGTAAATAATAGTGTTTAAAGGAATGATTAACTTGTGTACACATTACACAAAATGAAATACAAGTTTGTGAAATGTACAAGACACAAATAATGCACAATAAGAAAGGCAAGCAGATACATATGCAAGCACCCACATGTTGACACAGATACATACGCACACATATTGAGATGCCTTACAAATTTTCTTACCGGTTTACTCACAAAAACAGGTTCATAACATGTAGGTTGCTTATACATTCTGAAATTCCTTGTGTTTGCTCTTTGAGAAATTAGCTATTTTCCTACCAACAACTGCAAACTGGTATGGTGTTATTAGATCAAATGAAAATACAGAAAACTAAATTAATTTCCTTTTTGCAGACTTCGCACTATTGATTAAAATAATCATGTAAGTAAATAATGAATCGACAAGACAGTTCTAGATGTGTAATAAGTGCTTATTGTAGTCATGATAAAACCCAATGAACCTAGATATGAATACATGTCATGCTGTGAGAAAAGCAAGTGTACTATATAACTGATAAGATTTCTGATACAATTTTAGTGTTGAACTTAAATTTTCCCATGGTAAAAAAACTTGATTATGGACAAGTATTTCTACCCAAAGAATAGCAAAGAGAGAAGAGAGCACATATGTGGAAAAGCAACTGGAATGTATCTATGAGTGACTTTATACCAAACAGTTGAGAGGTCATTCTTTGGATGTTGTCTTGGATATATGTGTAGCAGTGGTATTCCATTATGGATTTCACCTGAAGGCTAATTGTCATTAGTATTTTCGTATCTCTGAAGAGAAGGGCTAGTCATTTAAATGCAATTGCCAAGAAAGATCCTTAGGTACAGTAAAATACTGTGAGTGTTTGTAGAAGTCATAAGATCTGTGGATGTATGTTTAGTGGTGGTGAAATGTGATGAATGTAATGCTGTTTTCTTGATATATACAGTGATTTTTTTTTCATTTTTTTTTTTTTTAAATAACATGACCCTGTTGAAGGATGTGTTTTCAAGGTCTTTTTCATGTAGTCTATACAGATTTGGTATGTGAGTGAGCTCTTAGGTGCTGAAGGTTAAGAAGGAATAGATGTTGTTGAAAGTGATGGTATGGCTTTGAAGGGATAGAAAGCATAGAAGAAAGATTGGTGGATAGAACCAAATATTAAAGACATCAAAGTTGATAGGATTGGATAGGAGATTCACTTACCAGATACAATTAATATTGAAAAATTTGATGCTGTTGAGGGTCATCATTATTTCCACTAAGTTTCTGTTGAGCAAGAGCTTAGTAGTGAGTGATGTAAGATTGTAGGTCCTCAATATATCCAAATTTATGAAACCTGTAAAAGTGGTTATTGAGGAGTGAGAGACATTCAGGTTGCTGGAGAATATCATTAATGGTTGTCTTCATTACCTGTGAGATATTGGAAGTGGGTGCAATAGGATGGTAGTTGGCAGGGTTATAAGGGTTGTTCTTGCTAGTGGAACACATAGTGTATTTTCAAAGATTGGGATATATAGCTGTAGACAGAGTGAGATTTTAAAAATTGTGACTACAGAGGTTAAATCTCAAGGGAAATATTTGAAGTAATATAAGTAGAAGGAACATTGTCAGTCAGAGCTGCTGGTTTTGTTTGTTTAAAGCAACCAAATGTACTTTCATATTTGGTGTATGTGTATGCATGGTGGAGTAGAAGGGGATACTTTTGAAGATTTTCTGAATGTGTGTAGCATGAAGTTGGATGCAACCTGGACATCAAAGGTGGAGTCTTTCTCTTGTCGTAGTATTCATAGGTTCACCATGGTTTAGAAGTGGAGGAAAGGGAGATTCAGAAAGTTGGTACAGATCCTTTTGACAATGGAGCAAATGAATTATCTGCAATTTGAGAGCTAAGATAGCTTGTGAAAAGTAAGATGCATGAAAGCATTCCTCATAGTTTGGATGGTTGTCTTGTGTGATGTTGTAGAGTCATCTAGTTTCCTGAGTTGCCATAGTACAGCTTTGAGTGACTCACTTGGAGGATTTGGATCACTGAGTTTGTGCTTTGTGAAGATGTGGAGGATGGCTTTTGTTACTGACTTTGCTGTTTCTGATAGATGAGCTGTGATGCATACACACTGCTAGGGATAATTAGTAGAGAAATAGTAGAGCACTTGCCATTCAGTTGACCTGAAGTACCAAAGGGTCAGGTAGATAGAGAAGAGCATTATGTAGTATGTAATTGAGTTTGGCAGTAGTAATAAGGCAGTGGCCAAAGGACCCCTTAGAAAAAAATAAACTTTCAGGAGAGCTGGACAGATCATCAGGAAAGAAATCACTGTCAAGTAAATGTTTTGGACCTTAACTTCTTACACTCTAAGGGGACCGGCCACATACAGAATGATCCCTGGGTGCCCTTCTGCTGATGCATTCTAACTATCAGAGATTTGCGTATTTAAACTGCATGAAGATTTGATCTAGTTGGAACTCTTCTCCACTGCTTCTGCTTTCAAGATTATATTTAAATAAGAAATAATACTGGTAGTCATGGAAGTAGTGAAATGTCAACAGTGTCAATGCTATCACCATGACTCACTCAAAGTTATTTCCCTTAGTGTTAAAATACAAACATATTACCCTCAAACGGTATGGTGGTCGTTTTTATTTCTCCTCGACCAGCTTCAGCTGGAACACTGATCAACTGTTCCTGATATTGTCTTTAAGGTTTTGATCCTGTTCCTCCCAGAGACAGAGAGTTGTTTCATGAGATCATAAGCAGATTTGCTCTCAAAACCTCTGGCTCCAACCTCTATGGCAAGAACCTTGACCTAGAAGTTGGTTTCCCTGAGGCTGTTGGCCAAACTGGTGTATTTTTCAATTTTGAACTCTACATTCAAATGACACAGTGAGTTCAATCAAAATCAGTTCCTTTGATGAACTGGAATGGAGTATGATATCTAACCTCAAGTCACTCTTCCTGATGATTTCTGGTTGCTTTGTTGATCCTGAAAGACCTGCTGAGCATTCCCAGTAAATCACACCGCCCAGAAGACTCCACTCCTATGCCCCATATGGCATAGCTGTTCCTGACAATGATTTGCTGCCTCCTGCTTTATAGAATGTTGCTGGAAGATCTGGTGCTACAGATTTTACTTTTGCCGTACTTATCACATGTGCAATCGCCTTAAGCACTTGATTATGCGTCCATGTGCATCTTCTTTGGGTTGTACTGTTATGCATGAGCTCATAACATGTTCCATGGTCTGACTACTTTGGCAAAGTGAGCACTCTGGGTTATTTAATTTGCCCCACTTCACTAGATTCATATTTGAAAGCAGATCTAAGGATAAAATTTTCCAGCTGAGACACTTCCGGAGTGCACCTACCCACATCATTCACTGGCCCTGTTAACTCTGCTGTACTGCCTTGGGGATTCTTATGACATCCATTTCTGTTTTCACCTCTTGTAAAATCAAATTTCTTCTGATCTTTTCCTTGGCCTCTGATCACCATTCCATTTTTGTTACTCCCAGTCCCTGACTATTGGCCTGAATGTATCCCATTATTTCTTTGATCATAGGGCTTTACTTTGCTGAATCCACCACTTCCTGGGCTTTCCATTTCCTGTCTATCTTCAGATTGAGCTGGGCTTTCCATTTCCTGGGCTTTCCACTTCCTATCTGTCTTCAGCTTGAGCTGGACTGACCTAACAACCTTGTCTTCTGCGTCTTCTGACTTTGTATTCCTCAACAATGGACTTGAGAAGTAGCTTCAGTAGAGTGCAACATTAGTGAGACCTGGTGGAACACCAAGCCACTTCCTTGTGTTCTTACTGATTTTGGCGTCCATATCCTCAACTGTACTAGTGCTGATATCGTAAACCAGCAGAGAACAGAGAAGCTTTGGAATTAACATGAACTACAATCACCAAACCCTGTATTTGCTAGAGAGGCCACACTGGTCTATGACCTGCAGATCCTTTCTACAATTTGTTTGGTTTTAATCTCCCTTTTCATATCTTTCAGGGTATCATCATATCATTTTCCTGGGTTTTTGACTGGTTCCTCTGTCACTTTTGGGATACTTTGATTAGGTATTGTGAACACAATTCTTTTCATTAATTTCCTTTCTTGTAGAGAGAGGTTCTGGTATGTCTTTGGTTTGAACCTCATTCTAGAAGATGCAACTACTTCATCCAACTGTTTCAGCATCCTGCATGCTTCATCGTCCTTTGTGCAAAGGACTGTTGTCTATGAAGGCTTTTAGAGGTGGCATCCAAAATCCCATTGCTGCCTTCAAGATGAACTCCATTGCTACACAAGCAGTATGAGGGAGATTGCACAGCCTATCGCTCTGTTGACTTCCAAATTAATCTAGGCAATTATGTACTTATAATAGTACTAGAAGGTTCCTGATACCTGTGGAGTATCTCCTTCTCCCATTACAATTACTTTTCATAGTCTTAGGATTCTGGAAGTCAAAGAAGAAGAGGTTTACAAGTGGTTGCAATTCAATGGTTGTTTATTTGGTTCTCATTTCATGGGGGTTTGCTCCTGACCATCTGTATGTCATCACGTATTTCATTAGCTCCGTTCACGAGAAGTACATTACCTCTGGAGATAACGGGTAAAGTTAGAGAGGGTTAAGAATCCACTGTGAACTGCTAGGTTGCAGTGTTGTTCAGCGTGAGTGCCAACGTGAGAGAAGAACGGGTTGCTCAATACACCTCCTTAAATAGATGTTGCCCACGAGAGCCTCACTGTGGTCTCACACATGGCAAACATGGTTGTAGGCAAGATCTCGCTCTTGTCTCAGACCTGGCAATAGCCGCAGCGAGATTTCATACAAAATGGCGCTGGCTTCTTGTGCCACGCTACAGGGGCTCCCCACTGAGAATGCCAGTGTGAAAACTAGAATGACTGGAGCATGCACAAGAAAGCAAAAATGGCCCACCAATCACAAACAACAAGATGTGGTACAAAATATAATACAAAATGTGAAACTGAGAAAAAATAATCACAAGCAATGTAAAGGAGCATGCACAAAATATTATTTTACAGAGTTCAATGACAAGGCATTGGTATTGTTCAGCACACGAGAAACAATTGTCTGTCGCATGAAGAAAAAGAAAAAAAGTTAGATGTAAATAGTTCTAGTGAGTCTTTGGGGCCAATGCACAGTGCAACCTGTCCTGGTGACATAGGGTTTGTTCGTGTTAGGTAGTGGCGACAAAGTGGTGTAGGTGATGGTGTGGTCAAAGTGCATGTGCAGGTGGATGTAGGTGGTTGTAAAGGATCAAAGGTGGACGTGTTTGGGGTGTCATCGAAGGGTGTGGACACCTCAAAATGTGCCCTTTTAATTCTGTCAACCGACACAGTCTCTGCCCGACCATTGATGTCGAGACTAAAAATTTTGGGTGAGTGCAATAGCACATAAAATGGTCCCTTATAAGGAGAAATGGGAGGTTCCTTGACAGAATCATCCCGAACAGAAACGTGAGTCCATTTGTCAATGTCCGATGGGATGTGTGAGGGAATAGACTGGTTACGTGGATGCATGGGTGGAAGACTTGAGTAATACGAGTGAAGTCTAGTGACATACGACGTTGGATCAGGATGCGATGAAATGTCTGGTGACAACATTGTGCCAGGGAGTGCTAGGATGGTACCATAAAGGAGTTCAGCTGAGAAGAAACCTAAGTCTATTTTAACAGCAGTGTAACAACCAAGAAGAACGAGAGGCAAGAATTCTGTCCAAGATTGTGGATTAGGAGTGGCGCATAGAGCAACCTTCAGTTGCCTGTGGAAATGTTCAACCATCCTGTTGGAAGCTGGATAGTAGCTGGTCATACGAATGTGAGGAATGCCTAGGATTTGCAACAATTCACAAAATAAGGAAGCTTTGAACTGGCGTCTACGATCAGTGGTTATTTTAGCTGGGACATCAAAGTGTGCAATCCAGTTAGAAACAAAAGCTCGAGCAACTGACTCAGCGGAAATGTCCACTATTGGAATAGCTTCAGGCCAATGAGAGAAACAATTGACGCATGTCAATATGTAAGAGAACCCACGACTGACAGGCCATGGTCCAACCAGATCAATGTGGACATGGCGAAAGTGAGTTTCTGGCAGAGAAAACTGTCCAAGAGGAGCGCGAATGTGCCTGTGGATTTTAGAATGCTGGCATTTCACACAAGAGCGTGCTCAAGCAGTGATCATCTGGTGCATATTAGGTCAGAAAAACCAAGCCGTAATAAGCTTCACCGAGGCAGCGATGCCAGGATGTGACAGTGAATGCAAGGCATCGGAAGCAGAATACTGGTGGGTCGCAGGTACAAATGGTCTGGGAGAACCAGTAGCTGTAACACAATGAATTGTGCTTTCAGCAGATGGAAGTAAAAGATAGGCAAACTTGCAACAGGACAGCTTGGTGGAAGTTAGAACCAATGTGTCCAGAGCTGGCTGATCCTGAGCAATAGCAGTTAAATCGATTGCTACAAAAGTTAAAAGAGAACATACAGGGAGACGAGAGAGTGCATCAGCAGGCACGTTCTCTGATCCAGGAATATGCCGAATATCACTCGTGAACTGAGAAATGTAATCCAGGTGACGAAAAGCACGAGGCGAGTGTTTGTCCAATTTGGATGACAGAGCAAACGTAAAAGGCTTGTGATCAGTACAGTATAAATCACAAAATCCTGGCCCTTGAATTGATGTTAAAAGTGATGAATTGACAGGTAGATTGCTAAGAGTTCACGATCAAACGTACTGTAACAACGTTCAGCTGGTTTTAATTGATGAGAAAAAATGCCAAAGGCCAAGTTTGATTATTGACAGTATGTTGCAAAACAGCACCAACCGCGGAATCTGATGCATCAACTGTTAAAGAGAGACATGCATCAGGAGCCAGATGTACAAGCAAGGGAACAGAAGCTATTTCCTTCTTAATTGACTCAAATGAAGATAATGCTTCGGCAGATACAGTGATAGGAGCATCTCTTTTTATATTTGCTTTCAGTTGTTGAGTCTGCACATTTACATATGAAGCGTCTTTAGAAGTTGGCGATTCCCAAAAAGTGATGCAATTGGAAGAGAGAAGTGGGAGGTGAGATGCGTTGAATTGCATCAACTTTGCATGGGAGAGGTCTGATACAATTCAAGTCGATATAATGCCCCAGAAATTCCAGAGAGGACTGCCCAAAAACACACTTATAGGGGTTGATTCTCACATTGTAGGTGCTAAGACGCTGAAAAAGATGAGATAAGTGTTGGAGATGATTTTCACACATGTCGCCAGCTATGAGCAAATCACCGACATAAGCGAACACAAAATCAAGTCCATGGACAACTTCGTCAATAGACCTCTGGAATGTACTTGTTGCATTCCGCAAACCGAAGCTCATAAACAGGAACTCGAAACTTTCAAAGGGGATGGTAACAGCAGTTTTGGGAATGTCGTCAGGGTACATTGGATCTGATGATAAGCCCGGATGAGGTCAACCTTGGAAAAAATGGTACAACCATGCAAGTTCGAAGAAAAATCCTGAAGATTCCTTATAGGATAGCGATCGAGTTGAGTGTGTGACTTTCACTGATTTGAAAGTCAGATCCACCAGCTCTGGGAAAGATACCCTACCACATCATGATTCTCTCTCACACACTGTCTTACAACACGAAATACCTCAAGTCTTTCGTTCTCACGGTGCAGAACATTGGCAATTTTTTTCTTATCTGCTTCCTCTCTGGCTAAATAAACCTGCCTCCTAGCTTCCCTTCTGGCGGTCTGATACACTTCCCTGCTACCACAGTTCTTCCAGTCCTTCCAAGCCTGTTTCTTTTGTCTAATAGCCCTGTCAACGACATTGTTCCACCACCATGTTATTTTGGGTCGAGAGGGAACTTTGCACCATCCACAGATCTGGTTGGTGGCCCATAGCAGGTTGTTCCGTAGGAACCTCCAGTTGTCTTCTATACCATGTGAAGCTATATCTCCTTCTATTTCGTCAAAGGCTTCGAGTAATATGTCTAAATCTCTGTCTATTCACAGGATCTTTACGTCTCCAGACCCTTCTTCTCCTAGCTGGTCGTCTTCTGGGCATCCATTTAGCCCTGATCCTGAAGTCATTAACTACTAGTCTATGTTGTGGGGTACATTCTTCACCTGGGAAGGTTTTGGCATTTATAAGCAGCCATGAGTGCCACTAAGTGTTTTCTTTACTGATAATCTCTGAATCTCATCTGTTGACTCTCTCACACTCACACTCACACTCACACAAAAGCGTGTGATTTGTGTGTGTGTGTGTGTTGTGTGTGTGTGTATGTGTGTGTGTGTGTGTGTGTGTATAAACAAGATAGACTCAACAGTGATCTGCCATGTGTATGGAAAAGAGGAAAAAGTGAAAGTAAGGGGAAGAGAAAAAGAGAGAGAGGGAGAGAGAGAGGCTTCATGTGTTACCTACATTCACATCACTATCGGATCTTTAAATGTCTTTAATGGATTCTTGTTGCAAGCATTCAAGTAATGTCTTTGATCTGAAGATAGTAGCATTGTCACCCCTGTCTCAAGCTCATAGCCAGTGCCCTTTTCACTTTTATCATTATATATATATCTATATTTATAATACATACACACACTCGTCTGTATATGCATGAACAGGTATTTATATAAAGCTTTGTTAATTTGAGTGTTTGACTTTGTTTCCATGTGCATGTTATGATCCAGGTGCACTCCCAAACTCCAAAACAAATTTCTTCCTGCATAAGAACACACCATTTCTTTCCATGCATATATACATATATATATATATATCCGGCCCCCGTGCCGGTGACACGTAAAAGCACCATCCGTTTCGTGGCCGTTTGCCAGCTCTGTCTGGCCCCCGTGTTGGTGGCACGTAAAAGCACCATCCGTTCGTGTCCGTTGCCAGCCTCGCCTGGCCCCGTGCCGGTGACACGTAAAAGCACCATCAGTTCGTGGCCGTTTGCCAGCTCTGTCTGGCACTTGTGCGGGTGGCACGTAAAAAGCACCCACTACACTCACGGAGTGGTTGGCGTTAGGAAGGGCATCCAGCCGTAGAAACACTGCCAGATCTGACTGGGCCTGATGAAGCCTTCCAGCTTCACAGACTCCAGTTAAACAGTCCAACGCATGCTAGCATGGAGAACGGATGCTAAATGATGATGATGATGATGATGATGATGATGATGATGATGATTATATTACTTAGTGGAAATACATTGCAAAAGTTGTTCATAAACCAATTTGTTTATAATGTAAAGCATTCATAAATCGACATTCCACTGCACATATATATATATATATAAATGAAAGAATGGAGTTGAACGACGATTTAACAAAATTCCTTATTCCTTCGAAATTAGGAATATGCAGCCTTCGAAACATATGTCGAGAATAAAGGAATTTTGTTAAATCGTCGTTCAACTCCATTCTTTCATTTATTTGTATTAAAAAAAACACACAAATTTCCACACGAAAGCACGTCATCTCTGCCCTTGGCATGTAGCTTCAACCGTGTTTTTCTGACGTAAATTTGCTACCCAGGTATCGGTTAACCGAATTATCCATACTAAGATAATTCATTCAACTACTTATATATATATATATATAAGTGAGAATGTGTGTCTGTCTGTCTGTCTGTCTGTCTGTGTGTTTCCCTAAAACTTGAGAACTACACAACCAATTTCATTCAAATTTTACACATGCCTTACTTAGTGTCCATGTAGTGTCATGGGCAAAAAATGTTCAACTTCTTGCCTAGGGCGAGCCCATAGTGATATCATATCTTCTCCACTATTTCAGTATTACGCATTAAAAGTGAAACAAAAACATCTCTCTATTTTATGTCAGATACTTTCACTTTAACAATAAAAATTAGAGATAATAATAACAATTGAATTATATGTTGTAAGTAATAATTAAAATCAAACTAAAGTATAATATAATAATTAAATCGTAACATAACAATTAAAAGTAGAAATAGCAATTGGTATAAAATTGCATAAATGACTTGAACTTGAATAAGTGGTTTCACATGAATGGGAATAAATTAAAAATAAAATTAATGTGCAGAAATGGAATAGTCCAGATGGAGCTATGCACATACCCTTTACCACGGCTTTTACATTAGATTATCTGCTAATTAGCTAGCATTAAGTATCTATATGAAGTTTGGCTGTAGTCGTTTTTTGGAACCTGTGTGTAATTGCTTTGCCTGTTATTGTTTATTAAATTTTGTTAAACGGTATTGTTGAATTTTGTCTGTCTGTACTGAGACAGACAAGGAAAAAATGGTTTGCCTCTCCCTAAGGGAGAAAATGGCAAGGAAAAATGTTTTTACAAGCCTCAGTGAGTCGGACCTGTCGACCTCTAAGGAGGAACTGGAAAAGGCAGTGAGGAAATTGGGCAGAGCACTCGGAGAAAAAACAACATACGCTCGAGCGACAAAGTCAACGGAAAAAGAGATAGATCTAGCTAAGTTGCCAGGTTATCAAGAATTTTTACGAAGGTCGGCAGTTAAGTTGAGTTGTCGCCGCCAAGGAAAAGAAGAGACTGGTATGAGAAGAGGACCATTACGTATAGAGTATTCACCAACGAAAAAAGGAGAATAGAGTTGGTCGGCATGGAAATGGTAGAGGAAGCACTGAGAATGCCAGAAGAGGAGGTAGCGTTTCTCGCAAGAGGCGTTGGGTTCGGCACCGTGGTTGTACAATTTAAAACCGAAAAAGTGGCAAGGAGAATGGCGGCGAAAACAATAAAGTCGGAGAAGGCATTCCTTCTGCCCTCGTATCTGGGAAGGAGGACGACCCGGATCAGGGTGGAGGGAATATCACCAGACATAGACGGAGAGTGGATTGTGACAGCCATCATCAGTGCTAATGAAGATAAGGTGGACATTCTTCATGCCACGGTGAAGGACGAGGGAGGATGGAGAGGAGCAGTACTGGAGATGAATGTCCAGGCGGAATTGGAGGTGTTGGAACAACTGGCCGAGAATATAATAATGGGAAACATAATTATGAGAGTATGGGTGGAGGGCAGAGCTCCTCGTTGTTACAAATGCTGCTTGAAGGGCCACATAAGAGCTAACTGTCCTCCCCAACAAAAGAACAAAGAAAAGAACCAGCAAGAAAGGTAGAGGAGCCCCAGGAGGAGCAGAATACAGCGGTCAGAGACTACATGAATTTTGCACATACCATAACCTGTGCATCACTAACACATTCTTTGCCAACAAGACATCCCACAAGGCATCTTGGAGACATCCAAGATCTCACCACTGGCATCAGCTGGATCTCATCATTACACGAAGATCCTTTCTGAATTCTGTTCAACTAACCCATAGTTACCACAGCGCAGATTGTGACACAGATCATTCACTAATAAGAAGCAGGGTGAGGATTCTGCCTATAAAAGTCCATCACTCCAAGAAAATGGGCTGACTACGCATTAACACTGCCAGAACCAATGTTTTGCTGTTTCTATCAAGATTGCCCTCAGTAGCTGCCCAACCTCCTCTGCTGAAAGTAGGTGGAATTATATCAGGGAAGCTTTGTATACTATATCAATAGATACTTTCGGCATGAGAGAAAGGCAAAATCCAGATTGGTTCAGTGCTGGGCTTTCAGAGCTGGAAACAGTTATCGAAGCAATGTGTGCAGCTCTGATGCTATACAAGAGTGATTCTTCTACAAAGTCACTCGAAGAACTCCAAGAAAATGGGCTGACTACGCATTAACACTGCCAGAACCAATGTTTTGCTGTTTCTATCAAGATTGCCCTCAGTAGCTACCCAACCTCCTCTGCTGAAAGTAGGCGGAATTATATCAGGGAAGCTTTGTATACTATATCAATAGATACTTTCGGCATGAGAGAAAGGCAAAATCCAGATTGGTTCAGTGCTGGGCTTTCAGAGCTGGAAACAGTTATCGAAGCAATGTGTGCAGCTCTGATGCAATACAAGAGTGATTCTTCTACAAAGTCACTCGAAGAACTCAGAAAGGCAAGAAATAAAACCCAACTGACTGCCAGACGCTGTGCAAATAGGTATTGGCAGGAAATCTGTCAGAATATTTAGTTAGCTGCTGACAGTGGCGACACCCGTGCGATGTATGCCGGTTTCAAGAAGGCCCTTGGTCCATCCGCAACCAAGTCAGCCGCTCTGAAATCAACTACTGGAGATCTCATCAAGGACCAAAGCAAGCAGATGGATAGGTGGGTGGAGTACTACCAGGATCTCTACTCACGGGAGAACAACGTTAGCTGAGACTGCAATCGAGGGTGTCAAGGTCTTGCCAGTCATGTGCGAACTTGACAGTCTGCCATCTATAGCAGAGCTCACCAAGGCTATTGACTCCCTAGCAAGTAACAAGGCTCCGGGAAAAGATGGCATCCCCTTAGAGATCATCAAAACCGGCAAAAACACCATCCTTCTTCAGCACCTTCATGAGCTTCTGTGTCAGTGCTGGAAAGAGGGTAACATCATTACGCTAACATCATTACGGGATGCTAACATCATTACGCTTTACAAAAACAAAGGTGACCGTGGTGATTGTAACAATTACCGTGGAATATCTCTTCTAAGCACTGTTGGAAAGACCTTTGCTCGCATTATCCTGTCCAGGCTGCAACTGCTTGCTTCTCGAATTTATCCAGAATCGCAGTGTGGCTTTAGAAGAAGCAGATCAACTATTGACATGATATTCTCCATACGCCAACTTCAGGAGAAGTCCAGAGAGCAGAAAATGCCATTATATATGGTCTTCATTGATCTGATAAAGGCCTTTGAGTTGGTAAGTAGAAAAGGCCTCTTCATCCTGCTCCAAAAATTCGGATGTCCACCAAAGCTGCTGAGGATCATCAAATCTTTCCATGATGATATGCAAGGCACCGTACAGCACAATGGTTCAACATCAGCCGCCTTCCAAATAAAAAATGGGGTAAAGCAATGTTGTGTCCTTGCTCCTACATTATTTGGCATCTTCTCACTGCTGCTCTCACATGCCTTTCAGACATCAGATGATGGAGTGTTTCTGCACAGTAGAAGTGATGGGAAACTATTCAATCTCTCGCGTCTGCATGCCAAGACCAAAATCAGAAGTGTCCTGATCAAGGAGACGCTATTTGCTGATGATGCCGCTCTGGTATCACACACAGAAGAAGCCCTACAAAGGCTCATCAACTGTGTTGAGCAAGCATGTGGCAACTTTGGCTTAGTTATCAGCCTCAAGAAGACCAACATCATGGGTCAGGCTACATCGGACATCCCAAACATACACATTGGAGACCACAGACTACAGAAGGTGGAGAAGTTTACCTACCTTGGCTCTACCGTCACCTACAACCTATCCCTTGCTGCTGAGCTCAATATACGCATTGGCAAGGCAGCTGCTGTGATGGCCCAACTCTCCAAACGGGCATGGGACAACAATAAGCTGACCAAGACCACAAAAATGAAGATTTACCTGGCATGTGTACTTAGCACTCTACTGTATGGAAGTGAGACTTGGACGCCATACACATGCCAAGAGCGTCGCCTAAATATCTATCACCTACGCTGCTTCCGGAAAGTCCTTCGCATCAAATGGCAGAATCATGTCCCCAACAAAGATGTCCTCAAGCAAGCAGGAATACCAAGCATGTTTGCACTCCTCACACAAAGACGTATGAGATAGCTTGGACATGTTAGCTGTATTGAAGATGGCAGAATCCCCAAGGACATACTCAACGGAGAGTTTGCTAGGGGCACTAGGTCTGTGGGAAGACTGTTCTTACGATACAAGGATGTTTGCAAAAGGGACATGAATGCCTGCAACATCAATATTACCAACTGGGAAGCAGTTGCCAACAACCGTGGAGATTAGCGACGTACCATAAAAGAGGGAACACAAAGGAGTGACATAGAGAGAGAGGAGAAATGGAAAGACAAGAAAAGACGTCAACAAGAAACTATGACATTACAGCCAGCCAGGCAAAGTCTTCACTACATTTGCGGCACCTGCCAGAGGGAGTGTTTGTCCAGGATAGGACTACACAGCCACAGCAGGAGATATATTAGGACTTGAAATGTAAAAGCCAGACTAGATTATTTTATGCGCAACTTCATTGTCTCCCGAGATAAAAAGGATGCCAACAACAATATATATGGATTTCGTAGACAGGAACTGAAACAAATCATTCGTAAATATATGTATGTATATATGTAAGTCTATGTGTGTGTCTTTGTGTTTCTCCCTCATCATTGCTTCACAACTGCTGTTAATTTATTTACATCCACATAACTTACTGGTTTCACAAGAACAAACTAATAGAGTAAGTACCAGGCTTATCAACATAAAAAAAGCACTAGGCTGTGCCTCATATTTTTGTTTGTCCACTCAGTTGTATCTATCAATCTATCTTTGTATGTGTGTGTGTGTATATATTTATATCATATAATATATATAATATATATATATATATATATATATATATATATATATATATATATATATATATATATATATTATGTGTGTATATATATATATATATATATATATATATATATATATATATATATATATATATATATATATATCTATTATAAAAGGCAGATTTATCTGCCTCCCTTGGGAGTTATACAAATCTACAATATAGGATTTCTTCAATTACAATTTACCTAGCAGTTTTAAGAGTACAATGCATCGCGTCATGCCAGGTCCAGTTTTTAAAATTTAAACTCCAATTAAGCAAAATTTACAGAAAACTCACATTCTGGTGTGTGTGTCAAATGCTTTTCTTAGTCTGGTTTACACCACACGCAAACGCACACACACAGTGGGCAACGAATAAAATGAAAGTAAATAGCGACACAGTGATTTGAGGAAGACTAAAGTGAAAGTATTCTGTCTATGACGCTGATAGATACATGAGTAAAATGTATGGGAAGCTAAGAGCTAAGAGTGAGTGAAAATGTTCTTGGAAGAGAGTAATTAGTAATAAAGTAAACATACACTCATACATACATACATACATACATACATACATACATACATACATACACACACATACACACACACATACATACACACACACATACATACATACACACATACATACATACATACATATACATACATACATACATATACATACATACATACACACACACACACACAGTATTGAAGCTTGAGAACAATCAGATACATTTGCAACACATCTGTTGAAAATATTATTGTTCACACACATACATATACATATATACATACAGACAGACAGACAGACAGATAGACACACACACACACACACACACACACACACACATGATCCAGCATGGCCACAACCTCAAGGCTGAAACATATAAAACAATAACAGAATATAAATGTGTGCAAAGTACAAGAAATATTAATGCAGTATATGGGGATTGGACAATAAGCGTAAGGCAGTGTCAATGGTGGTTCCAGAAATCCCGAGCCATAAACTACAGCCTAGAAGACGAGCCTCATCCTGAAAGATCTGTAGAACTCGACAAGGACATCCTGAAAACCCTGGTGGAACAAAATATCATCGTAACTGTTGAGGAACTAGCAGAGAAGCTTGGATTTGGTCATTCAACCATTCATTGACACCTGTGTGCTATCGGAAAAGTCAGCAAATTGGGTCAATGGGTTCCTCACGAACTTTCCGAGTCTAATTGCATGCAGAGAGTGAATGTATGCTTTTCTTTGCTGTCATATCTCACCACTACTGCGCTATGTATATCTATATATATAAAACTGTAGTTGTGTGAGTGTCTGTCCCCTTCGATTTAGATTCCTAACTACTCCCACATTTTGCGGTACAGTTTAACCAAATTCGGGTAGCTTATAGTCGTGATTCATATCGAGCCCGTCTGAATATTAGCGCGCGTCTACGATGAGTCTACGATTTTAAAAATAATTTAACATCATTTTTATTCCATTTTAATGCATAATTTTTCGTGTGTCGATGGCGGCGGAGTTGGCGTCCACGCTCACACCTGCACCTGTGGGGAAGGGAGTGTAAGGAAATCAACGTCGTAATGCGTTGTCAAGGAGACCAGTGTTCTTTTAGAACAACGACTTCATGGCTTGAAGACACCAAAACAGAAATGGCTAAGAAAGCGTCTACATGAGTCTACGATTTAAAAAAAAATTTACCATCGTTTTTTTTTCCATTTTAATGCATTTTTTCGCTATTATATAAGGGAAGTAACTCTCTAAAAATGTCTACGATGAGTCAACGATTTAAAAAAAATTTACCATCATATTTTTTCCATTTTTAATGCATTTTTTGCTATTTTTTGGCTATAACTCTCTAAAAATGCTTATATAGTTATTTCCCTTACAAACCCGAGCAACGCCGGGCGATACTGCTAGTCTTATTATAAAAGGCAGATTTATCTGCCTCCCTTTGTAAGTTATAGAAATCTACAATATAGGATTTCTTCAATTACAATTTACCTAGCATTTTTAAGAGTAGAATGCATCGGGTCATGCCAGGTCCAGTTTTTAAAATTTAAACTCCAATTAAGCAAAATTTACAGAAAACTCACATTCTGGTGTGTATGTCAAATGCTTTTCTTAGTCTGGTTTACAGCACACGCAAACGCACACATACAGTGTGCAACGAATAAAATGAAACTAGATGTAATATTTGTTTCTGTCTATCACGCTGATAGATACATGAGTAAAATGTATGGGAAGCTAACAGATAAGAGTGAGTGAAAATGTTCTTGGAAGAGAGTAAATTACCGACAGAGTGATTTGAGGAAGACTAAACTGAAAGTATGAAACAGTGTTTATGTATAAACAGACGACACTTATAAAAACCCTTTCGTTACCAAACCACCCGAATTTACCTATTCATATTTAAATGAGAAAATCAGAGTAAATCTCTTTAGTACATTCGTGAAAACACGTAAACACTTCAAATACAGTTTTGTACAAAAATCGAAGTGTAATTTTAAAATTTGTAATTCTGACAAAAAATGGATACGAATTTCATTATATCAAGCAGCGAGTCAGAATTCGAAGGATTTTCTACTGAAGACCTTCATAAATCTAACTCTATGACTGAAAAAAAAAAAGCATCTTTATATAAGAGTGAAGTTGTGTGTCTGTCCCCTTCGATTTAGATTCGTAACTACTCCCACATTTTGCGGTGCAGTTTAACCAAAAGCGGGTATCTATAGTCGTGATTCATATCGAGCCCTTCTGGGTATTAGCGCGCGTCTACGATGAGTCTACGATTTAAAAAAAATTTACCATCATATTTTTCCATTTTAATGCATTTTTTCGCTTTTATATAAGGGAAGTAAAGTCTCTAAAAATATCTACGATGTGTCAACGATTTAAAAAAAAAATTTACCTTAATTTTTTTCAATTTTTAATGCATTTTTTTGCTATTTTTTGGCTATAACTCTCTAAAAATGCTTATATAGTTATTTCCCTTACAACCCGAGCAACGCCGGGCGATACTGCTAGTATATATATATGTATGTATATATTATATATATATATATATATATATATATATATATATATATATATATATATATATATATATAACACCCTAATGGGAGCCTTGACTCCCAAATTTTAGTCATTTCTTTATGATCCAAAACTATGTCAAAAGTACTGAATGGATCTTTAGGAAATTTGGAAATTATATTCTATGCATAAGGGCCATAACCCCCATGACAATTCATATATTTTTGCTGCTGATGAAATTTTAACCATAAATTTTAGACACAAATGAAGTAATATTTATAAAATTTCATCTTCTTACAAGTTAGAAAGACCCCTCCATGGGGACTTAACACCCACAATTTTGTCATTTTATCTAAGCAAAAACGAATACAGTTGTGCTCTTGGAAGCTGTAGGGTTACCCGAGCATAAAAGTTGGGCATTATTTCTAATTCAATGGTACAACAGTGTAAGAGTTTGCTTTGACATACAGTTACATTGTGAATTCTGCAATGTGGTGCATAAATTGTCAAGTAAATGGGAGGCATCTTTGCTTCCACTGATTCAGTTGCAAAGTGTTGAGTAAAGTTATTTGATTGCACACCTCCTTTCAGTTTTTTTTTATTATCACTCGGAAACACATAGTCCCCACATGGTAACATTGATTTCAAGACCATCCCAGATGAGTGACTGGTTATTCAAAGACATTTATAGATTGTAAATTTATTCTGTCCAGTATAGTGGTCATTTGCAAACTCCAACTTTCATTTCTCCTTAGCCCTCACGTCACACAGTTGTTAATGTTTATTTCAGTTGGGTCACGCCCTTCCAATTGCTATAGATTTGTAATGCATCTTACGGCTGTGCCTGTCACCTGCATGGTGAGGAATACTACATTGGGAGTGGTAACGACTAGGGTATTGTAGCTGACTGCTTATTGCGATCATTCATCTTTGCTCTCTTTTATAAACCCAATGAACATATATTTCCTATTTCAAAGAAATCCAAACAATAGATATATGACCCAAGTTAAAAAGCTTTTCAACAATTCAACTTCTCTGGTTGACATTAAGATGCCCACCCCCAACAGGGGCCTTAACTCTCACATTTTAGAGCTCCATGACCTTCATTTTTCAGAAGCAAAATCCTTTTAACAGGTTCTTTAAGACTGGAATTTTGGAATATGCACATAAAAATCAGTAGTATAGGATACATGTGGCACGATTACAATTTTTTTAGGGTGTGTAAAGTGGAAAATAACCCTCATCTGCAATTTTGATGAAATTCGAAACATAGATATTCCAGTTCATTACAGAAAATATAACAGAAAAGCCTAATTCTTCAATTGAATGTAACCGGGCAATGCCGGGTATCTCTGCTAGTATATATATATATATATATATATATATATATATATATATATATATATATAATATATATATATATATTATATATATATATATATATATATATATATATATTCATATATATAACTGCATATGCAGGGACGATGATACATGAATTATATTTGTAACTTATCTGATATATACATGTATATTCATCTTTACATATATATTTTCTCAGACTACTTAACACTGCCATTTCCTTAATTCTTCATATATTTACCTCACAATTAGAAGCTACTACAACACATTGGTATTTCCTCTACCTCTTAACCTCCCCTCCTATCTTTTACACTATAATACCTTTCTCTCTCTATCCCCACTCCTGCTTTCAAATTATCTCCACTGACCACTGACCAACCTATATCTTAATTTTTCTTTTTTCTTTTCCTTATTCCCTTTATTCATATCTTCAGGGCTTTTATTCTTTATTCTTTGTTATTTTTACTAATCTTATTTCTCTTTTCTCTTTCATTCTTTCTTTCCTTTCTTTTTTCCTTTTTTTTCATTCCTCTCTTCCTGTTTTCAATTTACCCATACTAATACACTCCCTATTTCTAGGTCAGTTTAAATACAAAACCTGCTACACTCAATATAAATTCCCTACTGGGAATGACCAAATTTAAGAGAATCCTACATTGCTTATAAACTCTATATTTGGATGGACTCATATAAAACTCTGTTGGTCTTTTGGATTTTACTCAAAGGATATTGGAATATTGCATATAAACCATTAAGCCTATAAAACGGATTCACGAATTCAATACCCATACATATCTTACATCTGTATTCTTTCCTCTACCTCACTTTCTATTTTGTATCACATTGAAACTAACTATGACTTAATTTTTCCTCTCACACCGTCTCCAATGAAGGGATATTATTAATTAATATCCTAGAAACAGCTGTAAGACATTCTATCTATAAATGCTCTAATATCTATACAGCCTTGGTTTTTTTTATCTCATTACACAAAAAATTCTTATATATATACACATCTGAATATGCATGTTTATGAATGTTGGACATACGTACATGTGTAATCATTTTATAAATAAAATATAAATCAGTGTTAATATATAGCTAATAAGCAACAATAGTAATACTAGTAATGATGATGATGATGATAATAATAAGAAGAAGAAGAAGAAGAACAACAACAACAACAACAACAACAACAACAATAATAATAAAATGATAATATAAATCAATTAGTTGAACAACACAAAATGGTAAATAAAAAATTATATCTAAAAGGCATACATTTTGTAGATGAGTTGGGTACCAAGAATTATTATTATATGTGTATGCATATATCAGCTGTAAGATGTAACTGAATATCAGTTAGATTCGCAAGTAACTTAAACTATAATAATTGGAATAGATAAGAGAGGGTGCAATTAAGTACATATTATGCAAAAAGAAACGAATTACAGAAAGGAAAGGTATATATATATATATATATATATATATATATATATATATATATATCATCATCATCATCATCATCATTTAACATCCGCTTTCCATGCTAGCATGGGTTTGACGGTTTCAACTGGGGTCTGGGGAGCCCGAAGGCTGCACCAGGCCAGTCAGATCTGGCAATGTTTCTACAGCTGGATGCCCTTCCTAACGCCAACCACTCCGAGCGTGTAGTGGGTGATTTTATGTGCCACCGACACAGGTGCCAGACGAGGCTGGCAGACGGCCACGCTCGGATGGTGTGTTTTTATGTGCCACCGACACAGGTTGCCAGATGAGGTGGCGAACGGCCACGATTGGATGGTGTTTGTTACGTGCCCACAGCACGGAGGCCAGTCGATGCGGTACTGGCTACGGCCACGTTCGGATGGTTTTCTTGTGTGCCACCGGCACTGATACCACAGAGATACAAATTCCATTGATGTTCATCTATTTTGATTTGTTTTGATTTGATTTGATTTTCACTTGCCTCAACAGGTCTTCACAAGTGTCACAAGAAGGTATGCACAGGTGGACTGACTACGTCCCAGGTAGGGCCCACGGGTTATGGCCTGACTAGTCTTGCCGGGTCTTCGGATGGTGTTTTTTTATGTGAAACCGACACAGGTGCCAGATGAGGCTGGCGAACGGCCACGATCGGATGGTGTTTGTTACGTGCCACAGCACGGAGGCCAGTCGATGCGGTACTGGCGCGGCCACGTTCGGATGGTTTTCTTGTGTGCCACCAGCACTGGTACCACAGAGATACAAATTCATTGATGTTCATCTATTTTGATTTGTTTTGATTTGATTTGATTTTCACTTGCCTCAACAGGTCTTCACAAGTGTCACAAGAAGGAAGGTATGCACAGGTGGACTGACTACGTTCCAGGTAGGGGCCACGGGTTTTCTTGTGTGCCACCAGCACTGGTACCACAAAGATACAAATTCCATTGATGTTCAGCTATTTTGATATATATATATATACTAAGGGAATATCCAAGAATATATTGAGAGAAAGGGAGATTTGGAAAAGGTGCTAGATCAATATAAGGTGGGTCATGTAATTATAAGAGGGGATGGTTAAATAATAAATATCCATAGAGTATAAGATTAATTGATGGGCAGAGTATTAGAATAATAATAATCTGATACCATAGAGAAGGTTAATAGGGAGAGAGAGAGAGAGAGATTTAAAGAAAAAGATTTATTAGAAAGAGAAGGAAAATGATAATAAAAAAATTTAAAGGTGGGCAGGGGAATATTATTTATGATTAATAAAAAGGAATTTGGACATATGTCTGCATAAAAAAACTTTTACATCCCTGGTATTAACAAGGAGACCATTCATTTTCATTTTATTATAACTCTCTTCCAGGCATAATTTACAGATTTTGTTATTATATCTATAATAAGATTGAGTAATCTGTATTGCTCCTTTTGAGTTGCCAAACTTTGTTAGGTAGACCTGTGCTATTCTCTTTTCTAGGGTCATTAAAGGAGGATTTATGATTATTTATTCTCAATTTTAAAGAATTCTTCATACAAGCGATGTATATATATTTAGAAAAATTATTGATAATAATTGTTGCTTGGTATACTACTTTCATTTTCTATTTTCATCTACTTCACAAGCATTTGGGTATCTACAATTACAATTTAAATTATTAGTTGGTACTATGCTATTATGTCTATATGGATTAGGGGTTATTCTTTTGGTTATTCTGATAATTGTAGTTATTAGTTATAGAATTTTGGGAGTTACTAGGTATACTAGCTTAAGGTGACCCACTCTATGCGTGGGTGAGGTTGTGGTTGTTACTTTCTGTTGCTTCCCTTCTGTTTCTCTATCCTTTCTCATTTTCCCACTCTCTTACTCTTCCTTTCTCTCAGACTTTCCCTCGCTTTCTCTTACTCTTTATCTTTCTCTATCTATCTCTCTGCCATTTATAAAAAAATTAGATTTCCGTGTTTAAATTACAAATCCGCTTCCACTTTACCATGTTGAAAATTTGATTGAAATCGGGCAAAAGGTGTCCGATCTAGACCACAAAGTGTCCCTCCAAATCAATAAAATCCTAGTTTTCACACCAAAGCAACCACTGTAGCGCCACAAAACGTCTCCCAATCAATTTCCCCACTCAAGTTACCCCCTCCTGTAAATTTGAATCCCCTTCCAGCCCCATTTAGACACCTTTTTACATAAAAATCCAATTTGTGTCTACGTTCGTCTTTTTCAATTTATACATAGGATTAAATGCCAATCGCGCCAATCGGGGGGGGGGGCTTAGAGTCCCCTTGAATCTTCTACCATAGCAACCACATCTTTCCAGATGGTGAGTTTTAACCAACTCAACTCTCTGCCTCATCACACCTTCTATGCCTGTGTCAATTTTCAGCTCGATCTGACCACTGGTGTGGCCGCCAACCTCTGACGTAGCAAAACGTGCACACACTTTTGACCCGAAGCCTCATTTATATATATATAGGTAGCAGAGAAACCCGGTCTTGCTCAGGATTAAAATAGTTTATCATTGTTTTATTTGTTTCGGTATTGTAATTCGATTTCATTCGGGTCTACGCGGGCCACACTTTAAAGATGAGGAATTTTGCCCTAGAGGCCACACTTTTCAATTGAGCAAACTCAAAGTTGTCATGCAAACTCGCCAGGACTTTTAACATATGTGTGCAAATTTTCAACTGAATCCTACCATATTTACTAACACTTTACCTGTATAACTGCTTGTGAGACAACGTCTGCCCTTTTCACAAATATGTAGTAGACCTACAGAGATACCCGAACTTACTTGGGATTAAAATGTCATAGTTTTTCATTGTTTTACTTGTTTGGTTAATATAAGCCGATTTCACTTGGGTGTAATAGGGCCACATTTTAAAAGATGAGGAATTTTGTCCTAGAGGTCACGCTTTTCATCTGAGGAAACAAATAGTTGCCATAAATAAATAAAAGATAAAATTAAAAATAATAAATAAGGATTAACAAATAAAATAAAATAAAATAAAGTAATGATAATAGTAATAATAAAGAAGGAGGAATATATATATATATATATATATATATAAATAAATAAATAAAATAAAATACAAATTTAGATGTATACAAAGAGAACTTAATATATAAGACTGCCAAACAAATACATGGGAAAGCTTACAAGGAAGATATATATACATATACAATCACATATATCCACATACGTATACACAAGTATGCGTAGACTAATACATACACCTACACATAAACATATACATATACAAATATATACATATACATACTGAAAAATACATACACATACACACAAAATATAAGTAAATATATATATACATGTTTATCCAAAAATACACAACATATACTAAATATAGACCCATACTAGTTACGTATTAGTATAACAAAGTCCCAAGCCAACAACCTAAGATATGATACGTGTATACACCCGACACCAATGGAAAACTCCATGAAGATCAAAATACCATGTAAAGAATATATATCATATATATTTCAATATATTTTCAAGCCGAGACAAAAACAATCAATACAGAACACATATGGAGATACAAAATTATAAATTATAATGTCCAAGAGCGCAATCCTATATAGAAAAATGTTAAAAAATTACTGGTAGAAAAACTAGGTGCTATTTAAATCTAGAGAAGGTATATGCTAGTCTGTGAAGGCAAAAATAATTCCGCTCATTAATATTATTAATAATGGGTAGGCCAGCTTTGATGATGAAGAAAATTTCATTGATACATAAAGAGCTTCTTTTTTTTATTATTATATACTGATGCAGAAGTGAGTATTTTCCAATTTAAGTCAAAATCTATATTCCTACTCTTAAGTTCCCAAATATAAGTACTTAACCCCGTAGAATTCATCTTATTTTTATTTTTAAAAGTGTATCTATGATAGTTTAGCCATTGTTTCATACTATTTTTAGTCGCACCAATGTACACCCTATTATCATGTTGTGTATTCACAATGCATTGATAAACCACCTCTTTCCTCAGGCATTCATTACTGAACACACATTTATCTCTGTTTCTGCAATTGCAGCTACTATCAGATTGAGGAAATTTAACCTTGCCTCAATTCACTGCATCCCTATTATTATTAATAGTGTTACACACATTCCCACTACTTAATCCTATATTTAACGGGAGTCCATGTTTAACATTATTGGTGATATTCTTAACATTAGGATTACTATTGCGAATAGCAGTATCATCCATTAAATTAATATTTATCGCTACAGGGGTAGTACTAACTACATATTAACCTACCACACATGGCTAATATGAGCATAAGGAGACACCAATATCTGCATGGCCGAAACAGCTGTAAGATGTAATTTATATTTATGTTTATTTATATTCACTTATACATACTGAACTTATTATATCATATTACACATTCGTGTACATTGTTTTGTTCTATATTATTATGTTTGACCTTAATGTTCATATGTAGTGGTTTAATAAATTATGTGATTGGGTATAATCTGGTAGTTGATTATTGATTAAGATGTATTTCTTCATTTTCTTATTTTGTATTATATATATATGTGTGTGTGTGTGTGTGTGTGTGTGTGTGTACATATATATGAATTATATATATGTGTGTTTGTGTGTACGCATTATATATACAAATGTATGCAAATTAGATATATATATAAATATATATATATATATATATAAATACAGATATATACACTTTGTATATATACATTATAGATACATATTTATATATAGAACACACACTCACACATATAAATTAACCCAATAAATATCTTATTCATAATATTTGTTCTCATGATTGTGTGGTGATGGTGGCGATGATAATTCTCTCTTTGAATGCAGACAGACGTAGAGAAAGAGAGAGGATGTGGAAGAGTGACAGCGCTGGCCCATTTAGACCTCTTTTCACATTTTGGTTAATATAACCCAATTTCATTTGGGTCTACTCGGGCCACATTTGAAAAGATGAGGAATTTTGTCCTAGAGGTCACGCCTTTCATTTTTGAAAAAAATAGTTGCCATGCAAACTCGCCAGCACTTTTAACGTAGGTGTGCATGTTTTCAGCTCAACCAACCACTACACATTAAATATACATATGTACATATATACGCATTGGAATTTTAGCGCACCAGAACTAAGACATTTGAAATTATCCCTAATGTAATCGGTGAAACTAAACACGTGTCTGTTTTTGTACGGAAAGCTGGTGGTTAGTTTTACAAATTACATTACCCGTGGAACGATCGCACTGACGAGTCTACGGACAATTGGATTATATAAGTAATTCATTTGTTAATAGACGAAACCGCCGGTCTGTGAGTAATTCTGATTTTTTATATAATTTTCATTTGTCTTGCCTGCCTAATTGTTCTGGTGTCCGCTGAATTTTCCTCTAGAGAACATTCTTTTCTTTGTAGTTTGATCGTAGATGATCTATTTCTAGCATATGGCCGACTACCTAGTGGTCTTGCCCTTTGAATATACATACATATATATATATATATATGTGTGTGGTGTGTGTGTGGTGTGTGTGTGTGTGTGTGGTGTGTACATATATATGAATTATATATATGTGTGTTTGTGTGTACGCATTATATATACAAATGTATGCAAATTAGATATATATATAAATATATATATATATATATATATATATAAATACAGATATATACACTTTGTATATATACATTATAGATACATATTTATATATAGAACACACACTCACACATATAAATTAACCCAATAAATATCTTATTCATAATATTTGTTCTCATGATTGTGTGGTGATGGTGGCGATGATAATTCTCTCTTTGAATGCAGACAGACGTAGAGAAAGAGAGAGGATGTGGAAGAGTGACAGCGCTGGCCCATTTAGACCTCTTTTCACATTTTGGTTAATATAACCCAATTTCATTTGGGTCTACTCGGGCCACATTTGAAAAGATGAGGAATTTTGTCCTAGAGGTCACGCCTTTCATTTTTGAAAAAAATAGTTGCCATGCAAACTCGCCAGCACTTTTAACGTAGGTGTGCATGTTTTCAGCTCAACCAACCACTACACATTAAATATACATATGTACATATATACGCATTGGAATTTTAGCGCACCAGAACTAAGACATTTGAAATTATCCCTAATGTAATCGGTGAAACTAAACACGTGTCTGTTTTTGTACGGAAAGCTGGTGGTTAGTTTTACAAATTACATTACCCGTGGAACGATCGCACTGACGAGTCTACGGACAATTGGATTATATAAGTAATTCATTTGTTAATAGACGAAACCGCCGGTCTGTGAGTAATTCTGATTTTTTATATAATTTTCATTTGTCTTGCCTGCCTAATTGTTCTGGTGTCCGCTGAATTTTCCTCTAGAGAACATTCTTTTCTTTGTAGTTTGATCGTAGATGATCTATTTCTAGCATATGGCCGACTACCTAGTGGTCTTGCCCTTTGAATATACATACATATATATATATATATATGTGTGTGTGTGTGTGTGTGTGTGTGTGTGTACGCATTATATATATAAATGTATACAAAGCTGAAATCAGACGTGATTGGAGGCATCAGGCCACATATCTGTGAAAGAGTTATCGGAAATTTTAAAGAGCACATCAATGTATGCAGACTCAGTGCAGGTGGACATATGATAGACATTGTGTTCTATACTCATTAAAAATATGTAGAATGTAAACATGTTTATAAGAATTTGTTTTAATTATTCACCTTTCAAATTTGGTACCCTTTATAGAACACCCTGTATATATATATACACACACATTATTTATATATATAAATATATACATACACATATATCATCATCATCATCATTACCATCATTATCATCCTCATCATCATTTTGCATCCATTGTCCCTACTGGCATGGGTTGGATGATTTGACTGGGCTGCATGCTGCACCAGACTTCAGTCTGATTTGGCATTGTTTTTCATGACTGGATGCCCTTCCTAATGCCAACCACTCAGAGTGTTATGGGTTCTTTTACTTGCCACCGGCATAGGTGCCATTTGCATGACACCAGTATCTGCCACAACTGCGATTTTGCTCACTTGATGGGTCTTCTTCTCAAGCACAACATAATGCCAAATGTCTTGTTCATTGCCTCCATGAGGCCCAAAACTCAAAAGGAGCTCGGCCACTTTGCCTCCGTGAGGACCAACATTCAAAAGGAACTCAGCTACTTTGTCTCCATGAGGCCCAAATGCTCATCACTTTGCCTCTGTCAGGCCTGACGTTCAAGGTTGATATTTTTTACGTGCCACCAGCACGGGTGAGTTTTGGCTTGACAGGTCCTCTTAAATAGAACACATTGCCAAATGTCTCGGTTGCAAGTCATTGCCTCTGTGGGGTTCAAAATTCAAAGGTCATGCTTCACCGCCTCATCCCATGTCTTCCTGGGTCTACCTTTACCACAGGTTCCCTCCACAGTTAAAGATTGGCACTTCTTTACACAACTGTCCTCGTCCATATGTCTCAGATAACCATACCAGTGCAGTCGTCTCTCTTGCACACTACATCTGATTCCTCTTATGCCTAACTTTTCTCTTAAGACGCTTACACTCTGTCGAACATGCACACTGACATTGCACATCTAACAAGTATACTGGCTTCATTTCTCTGAAGCCTATGCTCGTCCTCGGCTGTCATAGCCTATGTTTCACTGCCATGCAGCATAGCTGTTTGTACACAGGCATCAAACAACCTGCCTTTCACTCCGAGAGAGAGGCCCTTTGTTGCCAGCAGAGGTAGGAGCTCTCTGAACTTTGCCCAGCCTAATCTTATTCTCACAGCTACGCTATCGGAACAACCACCTCCACCACTAACCTAGTCACCTAAATACTGGAAGCTATCTACTACCTCTAGCTTCCCTACTGGCAGTTGATGGAGTCTATTTTCTGCACATGTTCAGGATTTATTATGACTGTACATTCCACATACAAAAGTTAATTTCTCTGTTAATCTTCCTTTGATGTTGCTGCACCTTTTGTGTGTCCAAAGCATACACTGGGTGCATCTTATGGAATTTCTACACCCTTTCTACAGACTGAGTAGAGCCATCTACCAGAGAGGATTTGTGATTTGTCTGCCTTCCTACTTACTATGGCTTTGATTTTTGCAAGGTTAACTCTAAGACCCTTTGATTCTAGACCTTGTTTCCATACTTGGAACTTCTCTAGCTCAGGTTGTGATTCAGCTATAAGAACAAGGTCATCAGCACAGAGGAGCTCCAAGGGGCATCCTGTCTTGAATTCCTCTGTTATTGCCTGGGGGACTATGATGAATAAGAGGGGGCTGAGCACCAATCCTTGATGAACCCCTACTTCTACCCTGTATTCTTCGCTGTAATCCACACTCACCTTACTGGTAGTGTCCCTGTACAAGGCTTGTACAGCTCTCACCAACCACTTATCTATCCCTAGTTTCTACATTGACCACCAGATAATGGACCGGGGGACTCTGTCAAAAGCGTTCTCTGAGTCAACAAAAGCAAGTACAGAGGATTATCTTTGGCTAGGTATTTCTCCTGCAGTTCCCTTACCAGAAATATAGCATCAGTAGTGCTTCTACCTGGTACAAAGCCAAACTGCATCTCATCTAGACTAACTCTCTACCTAATTAGCTGGGCTATGACTCTCTCCACAACTTTCATCACCTGATCCAACAATTCGATACCTCTGTAATTATTTCTATCTATGGCATCATCTTTACCTTTGTAGTAGTTGACTATGGTGCTGCTACACCAGTCATTGGGTATGACTTTTTCATGAACCACCTGATTTACAATACAGGTGACTAGACTATAACCCACACTACCAGATATTTTAAGCATCTCAGCAGTGATTCTTGATGGGTCTTCGTATCCTTGCTTTATCTACCAGGGTACTCTCAATTTGGAGAGCTGGTCCCTCAGTTGGGTCAACATTTGGCAGACTCTCCTCCCATTCATTCTCCTCATTCAGTAGTCTTTCCAAGCCTCTTTCTTTGCAGACTTATTAAAAGCAAGTGCACCATCATCCATGTAAACATATTTCTCTCCTATGACATCACAATTCTCTCTCACACACTGTCTTGCAATCTGAAATACTTCAGTTCATTGGTCCTGACAGAGCTGAACTTCTTTTCTGCTTCTCCCACGCCTAGATATACTTGTTTCCTGACTATCTGATACAGTTCCCTGCTGCCCCAACTCTTCCAGGCCCTGTCTATGGTATTGTTCCACCACCACATTACCCTGGGTCTGGAAGGAACTTTACACCAGCCACAGATTTGGTCTGTGCCACTCAGCAAGCTGTCTCACAGGAATTCTCAGTTGCCCTCTATGTCACAAGTGTGTAGCTGCTCCTCCCACTCATCAAATTTCTCAATTAGGTTAGCCCTAAATCTCTGACCATATGAAAAGTCCTTAAGTTTCCAGACCTTTCTTTCCCAGATTGGTGTACTTCTTGGCATCGTTCTGGCATGGAGTCTAAAGTTGCTAATGACTAGTCTATGCTGGGAGGTACATTCTTCACCAGGAAGAGTCTTTGCATTGAAGAGCAATCATGCATCCTACTGTCTGGTCAGAATGAAATCTATCTGGCTAGCAGAGTCACCTCATTAATAGGCTATCAGGTGGCCGGCTGGCTTCCTGAAGTTGGTGTTGCAGGTCAAAAGGTTATTCCCATCACAGAACTCCAATAGCCTTGTTCCCTCTTTATTTCAGGAACCAATTCCATGAACACCATGATAGATACTGGACTGCCGTCCAACATGCCCATTAAAATCCCCACCACCACGAAGATGAGATCATTGTCACTCATCATCGAGGTAGCCTGCAGAAGAATATCATAAAAGTGGTTGATTTTGTAGGACTGCTTGTGGGGCGTAGGCAGATATAATTGTAGCTATACTATTCTGCAAGACTAGCCTGAGCTTAAGGACTCTATCACATACTCTAACTATCGTTATGACCTTATCCACCCATTTCTCAGCTAGGAGTATGCCAACACTGTCACTTTACCTCTCCAGGAGATTTTACACCTATGTGTCTTGCCTGTGAGGAACCTGGCTGAAGCTCCTCTCAACCTAACCTCTTGGATGTAACATATATCAACATGCCTCCTTTCAAGCATCTCTACAATCTCATTAGATCCATATTTCAGTGTGCCTACATTTACAGTGCCAACTCTGAAAACTTGGAAAGGGATGCGAGAGGGAACATGGGAAGGAGAGTTGTTATTCAGCACCTGACATACATACATACATACACACATATATATATATACAAATATACATATACATACATACATATAAGTATGCATATTAACATACCATTTTATTGTGGCCATTGCCAGTACCGCCTGACTGGCCCTCGTGCCGGTGGCACGTAAAAGCACCCACTACTCTCACTGAGTGGTTGGTGTTAGGAAGGGTATCCAGCTGTAGAAACTCTGCCAGATCAGATTGGAGCCTTGTGCAGCCACCTGGTTCACCAGTCCTCAGTCAAATCATCCAACCCATGCTAGCATGGAAAGCAGATGTTAAATGATAATGATGATATGTATACGTTTATATATTTGTTGTGTAAGATTTTTTATGTGAAGTCGTGTGTTGAAACAGATATTGTTATATTTCAGGATGGTCATTTTGCCAGTTTAGCCAATAAAAATACACGCACCAAATATATTTGGTGTTATTTTGCTTCAGTGTTATTTATTTTTTACATTAATCTTAATCTTATTTTGGCCAGAGTTCTTTCGTCACACACCTGTGACCGCATCAGTGGTCAATTGTTTTCTTCTTTCTTGTTTGTGTCTCTCCTTACTAACTGTCAGCCATTTTGTATTCCTATTGTATGTCTTCATTTGCGCATGCTTATATCCCTATGTGCGTCTATGTTTATTTAGTGTGTGTGTAGGGGGGATGCCTGTAATATTTGTATCTTCTGTTTATATATGTTCAAGTAATTTGTTATTGTTGTTGTTGTTTTTGTTTATTCTTATTTTGTTCATGTGTTTACATCCACTTATTATTATCATTATATATGCTTGTATGTATGTATGTATGTATAACAACAATACTAGTAATAATAATAATAAATAAAAAAAAAGAAACTTATATAGTTATTTATTTCTATTTGAAATGACCATTCCGAAATATAACAATAGATGATATGTATATATATATATATATATATATATATATATATATATAATATATATATATAAAGGGTTAATTGCAACAATTAACCCTTTATTATAATTAATATAATTCTTACCAAATATGGTCATTTCCATACCGAAAAACTACTTGGTGAAATTTATTAATTTTATTAAATTAATTATATTTCACCCTTTATGTGTATTGAATACTATATATATATATATATATATATATATTATATATATATTTACACATATATATACATACATTCCCTCTGCTCCCTCACTCCCTCTCTCCCTCTTTCCTCCCCCTCCTCTCTCTAGCCCATCCTCTCCTCTTCCCCCTCCCCTTCTCCCCCCCCTTCTTCTCCCCCTCCCCTCTTCTCCTCACTACACCACACGACGTTACACATCACATCATATATGATGTGCCATACGAATACATACACCAATTAATACATACTAATACGTACTAATACATACTAATACATACACCAACCCTATACATACACACGTCCAGACCCCGCATACGCACTTATACTCTCTCATACACACACACACACACACTTATACATACTAATACGTACTAATACATACTAATACATACTAATACATACTAATACATACACCAACCCCATACATACGCACGTCCAGACCAATCCTACGCACTAATACTCTCTCATACACACACACACACCCTTATACATACTAATACATACACCAACCCTATACATACACACGTCCAGACCCCTCCTACGCACTATTAGCTGGTCCTTCAACCCTATTATCTCCCCTTATTTCGCTCTCGCGTCTCATGTTTGATCTTTGACCTCTGGCCGAAATCAGATCGCCATGTTGATTCGTTAGCTACTGCACGCACTTTTTTTCTCTCCTTCTTTCTGTGTTTTTTTTTCTCTCTGTGTATCTTTCTGTTGAAGAGCGTAGGCTCGAAACGTTAAAGACTTGTTTTATTTATATTTCCTGAGCGCCATACTAATACAATTGTTCGTTTGTTTTCCACCTGCCTCGTCTTTTGTCTATTTTCATAAAGCTTCCCGTTATATATATATACACACACATATATTATATATACATATACATATATATATATATATACATACATATACATATACATATATATACATATATATATATATATATATACATATATATACATATATATATATATAACAATGATAAATCTCAGAATGAGTTATAAACAGTAGCGGTAACACATCGTGACGCATATTTGCCATTTGAATATGGCTAACCCCTAAGGGTGGATGCTACTGTAGTTTGTAGCCCCAGGAAGATATCTCCTCCAGCTGGCTATAGACACACTATCTGTGCCCTCTCAGTATTTGTGAAGGGAAGTCATCCTCCCCGTCTTCAACTTATGATACACACGGACTCGAGTTTCAAGGTGTTTACCTATCATCAGCGTGTGACAATCATGGTTGTCGACGAGAAGTCAGCTCCCTTCACAAATACATTTTCAATATCAGTGTCAATCAACACTGGAAAAATTGTTTGATTTCACTTTTTCAATATCAGTGCCAATCGACACTGAAAAAAGTATAAGTATTTGTGAAGGGAGCTGACTTCTCGTCGACAACCATGATTGTCACATGCTGATGATAGGTAAACACCTTGAAACTCGAGTCTGCGTGTATCATTAGTTGAAGACGGGGAGGATGACTTCCCTTCACAAATACTGAGAGGGCACAGATAGTGTGTCTATAGCCAGCTGGAGGAGATATCTTCCTGGGGCTACAAACTACAGTAGCATCCACCCTTAGGGGTTAGCCATATTCAAATGACAAATATGCGTCACGATATACATATATATATATATATATATATATATATATATATATATATATATATATATATATATATATATATACATATATATACGAGGGGCGTTCAATAAGTAATGCCCCTGACCCACTTCCCATAGCAGTAGAGCAACAAAACTTGGCACAGTTATTAGTCTTTTTCTACATAGGAACCACCCAGAGTTACGCATTTCTCCCATCGTTTGATGCAGCTCTGAAGACCGTTTCTGTAGAAGACACCAGCTTGGTCCTCCAGCCACGATGTGACTTCAGAAATCAAGGCTGCATCATCTGGGAAATGCTTTCCTTTCAAAAACAACTTCATGGCTGGGAAGAGGTGAAAATCAGAGGGTGCAAGGTCAGAAGAGTAGGGGGATGGGGGAGGAGTTCATAGCCGCACGCCTGTGCTTCTGATCTGGCGACACGCGAGTTGTGGACCAGAGCGTTGTCTTGCAGGAGGATGCCTTTGCTGATCTTGCCCCACCTCTTGATTTTGATAGCTTCTCTTAATTTCCTCAAAAGTGAAGCATAATAGGCTCCTGTAATTGTGGCACCCTTTGCCAGGAAATCTGTCATCACTACTCCGTCCTGGTCCCAGAAGACTGTGAGCATGACCTTGCCAGCGGAGGGCTGCACCCTTGCCTTCTTTGGAGGAGGGGAGTTACGGTGCTTCCACTGCATTGACTGGGCTTTGGTCTCTGGATCATAGTGATGGACCCAGGTTTCATCCTGTGTAATCAGTCTTTTGAAAAATTTTGACTCATCTTCTTGGCACATCTCCAAATTCATACTCGAGCAATCGACGCGTTCTTGCTTCTGGAAAGATGTGAGCAGCCTGGGAATCCATCTGGCAGACACCTTTTGCATATGCAAATGGTCATGAATGATAGTTTCCACAGACCCGGTACTAATCTTGACCTCATGGGCTATTTCGCGAATAGTAATGCGTTGATCTTCCAAAATGGCAGCCTCAACTTGACGGACAGATGCCTCATCAATGGCAGAAGGGGGCGACCAGATCTGGGAGCTGTTTCCACAGAGTTCCAGCCATGTTTGAATTCACGATGCCAGCGTTTTACAAGGTCATATGATGGGGCATTATCACAATAAGTTACTTTCATTTCATCAAATGTCTCCCGTGGTGTGCGTCCTTTCAAATACAAAAACCGGATCACTGCTCGACATTCAACAGACTCCATTTCACACTTGACTCAGTTCAAACACCTGTAAATCAGAAACCACAATTAGTTTAGAGCTGTAATTTGCCAAGTAATTGCACATGCAAAATTTCAGCTAGATCGAACAACTTCAAGTGGATCAGGGGCATTACTTATTGAACGCCCCTCGTGTATATATATATATACATATATTATATATATATATATATATATATATATATTATATAAAAGGGCTTAGTAAAATAAATTACTTTGCCGCATACTGAACTCATTAGAAATAGCAGCTAAAAAACTTTTTTAAGGCTATTTCTAATACTTAAAGAAAATCTCTCTCATATATAGTGTTTGCATAATTTAACTCACAAAAGTGGAAAGGGGAGAACAGAGATTCTTCGCTTGCTTATTTTGAATTTGCTGGCACTGTTAGTTGGGAGCAGATCTTCGAGAGGGTATGTTCTTATTTTCAGTGTTTCCAAATCCAAACCAAGGAATTTCCGAGCCGATGATAGAAATGTTGTTTTGACTAATCTTGAAACGTACGTTCTCGAATAACCTTAGCATTTGATTTTTCGATGTCATTACCCCCAACTTTTGAGTTAAATTATGCAAACACTATATATGGAGAGAG
Organism: Octopus sinensis; assembly: GCF_006345805.1. NCBI lineage: Eukaryota > Metazoa > Mollusca > Cephalopoda > Octopoda > Octopodidae > Octopus > Octopus sinensis. Next base: position 53,786,647 of record NC_043007.1, on the reverse strand, counting down.
ATTTTCTTTAAGTATTAGAAATAGCCTTAAAAAAGTTTTTTAGCTGCTATTTCTAATGAGTTCAGTATGCGGCAAAGTAATTTATTTTACTAAGCCCTTTTATATAATGTAATAATTTGAATTCGCCTTGAATGGTCCCTTGCATACTGAACACTTGGTGAAATTGATTAATAATTAATTAATTTTGCCCTCAATTGTTGAAATTGATATAGATATATATATATATATATATATATATATCTATATATATTATATATATATATATATATATATATATATATTATATATATATATATACATAGAAGTAAATATATGGTACAACGAAGTACCGATATTTACTGGAAAATAGCGAATGTAATAAATACGACGCTAATGTATAGCTTCACCGCGTGTGTACTAGCAAAAATGCGTGTGTGCAACAAACTTGAAAAAAATTGTCTTACCTCCAGGGAGAACATCTGAAAGATGAAATACCTAGAAAGGGATAATGTGGTACCGGTTTCAGATTTTTCAAGATATGTCTGCACACATATACTTGATTTATCTTCATCAGCCAACATATACCTCGACAACATTTCAAATGTTGCCGCATCAATACCAATACACTCGACTGAAACGCCAAAACGCTGACAGAACGAGAACAGTGAAGAAGTTTCAATAAAAATAGTAATGCAATACGAGAGTATATATACATATATATATACATATATATACATACATATAAATATATATTACATATATTATATATATACATATTACTACATTAATATATATACATACATATAATACATATATATATATATATATATATATATATATATATATATATATATATATATTAGATATATACTATATATATATATATATATATATATATACTCGGTTTTAAGTAATTGAGATTCAAGTGAATTCTAATGAATTCACATGAATATGGTCCTTAACTAGGATGCACCGGAAATCTATATGGTTTTAACCATACGACAAGTGGGGTGATTACAAATAAGAAAAAAGAATGGATTAAAAATCTCGGTACAATTGTTTCGTACGAGGACATCTTTAATAAGCTACAAAAAATTCAGTAAATACAGATGGCTCGTACTCATCAGCCGAAAAAACAATCTGCCCCTCTACGAATAAGACTGTCATTTTGCTTCTCATTCGGATTCCCTGATATTTCGCATGAT
>NC_043007.1:53674460-53785363 GCF_006345805.1 Octopus sinensis | reverse complement strand
CTTTCAGAACAAGAGAGAAGGAGACACTTATGGTCCTATGGAAAGCATTCGTACTCAGCCGCTTGGGACTACTGCTCCCAACTTTGGTCACCCACAAATATAACTAACAGCAGAACTCGAAGCAATTCAGAGAAGCTACACAAAGAAAATCGTCTCAATGCAAAATATCAGCTACTGGGAAGACTGAAGATATTAAACCTCTTCTCCCTAGAGCGGAGGCTAGAGGATATGCGGTGATATACATCTTGAAAATCCTGGAGGGTCTTGTCCCCAACTTTGGCATTCAAAGTTACTCCAACCGCAGACGGTGCGCCACTGCTGGTTGCAAGGTTTCCAACATCACCATCAAAATACAGGTCCAGATACTGCAACAGCTTGGTTTCAGAGCCACAGCTCTTAACATCCTCCCTAAATACTGAAGACCTTACATGGTGTAGATGTGGGTTTCTTTAAACTAACTGGATCTCTTCTTGTTGGGAGTCCCAGATGAACCTACCTCACGACGGAGACGCGATGCGGGCAGCAGCATCGAACTCCCTTGTTGATCAAGTGCCACGTATCAGAGGTGGATTCACAATTAGTGTAGCTCATTCGGCGGTGGTGCCCCAGCATGTCCGCGGCCTTCGGGCTAAAACATTTTTAAGGATTTAAGGATTATATATATGTATGTATGTATGTATGTATGTATGAATTTATATATATATATATATATATATATATATATAAATATATTATATTTATTATATAGGGAGCTTCTACAGGTCTAAAACTGTTTCATTCACAAAGAAATCATCAGAAGCTAGTAGCAAGAGTTGTTTTGGCATTTATACATTTAGGCAGGTTTAAATGGGTTTGGTGGGGGACTTTTTTGGGGGTAGGCATGGCGCAAAACTGTCATTATTAGGGGAGTGGTCAAGGAATGGTGGTAAAGTAGAGAAAAGAATAATAAAAGAATAAAAAAATAAAAAAATAAATAGAAAAATACAATTTTATATATGTATATATATATATATATATATATGTGTATATGTATGTGTATGTGTATATATATATTTCTATGTATATATATATGTGTACGCTTGTGTGTTTATGTATATGTAGGTATGTAGAGTTATGTGTGTATGTATGTATGTATATATACATATGTGTAAATAGGTATATATGGGTATGTTTATATGTATGTATCCGTCTGTATAATGGGTAACTGCACGTATATATATTTACTATTATTATTATTATTATTATTTGAGTATGCATGTATGTATGTATGTATATGCCTGTATGCATGTATGTATTTATGAACATAAGGAGGCACGTGTGTGTGTGGATGTGTATGCATATGTATAGACATATGTATACATTTATGCATGTATGTACTTATGTGTATATATAGATGCGCGTGGGTGTGTGTGTATGTGTACGCATATATATATATATAAATATATATATATGTGTGTATGTGTATATATGTATGAATGTATATGTGTATGTATATGTATATGTATATATATGTATATATATATGTATATGTGTATGTATTGTATGTATGTGTATGTATGTGTATGTATATGTGTATATAATATTTATTAGTGTATATGTATGGACTAGTCTTCTGTGGGTGTATTGATGTATGTATGTGTATGCGTGTAGATATGAATCAGTAGGTACGTGTACGTATGTGAAGATACGTGAATGTATGTAGATGTATGCGTGTATGAATATAACACGTGCGTGTGCGTATGAGTATGTGTGTACGTGTGAGTGTGTGGGCGTGAGTGAGTGCTTGCGTTCATATCAGTGAGTAGATAGATAAATGGAATCTTTAGATCATCCCTTGAGACCGGCTGACCGCGGTCAAGATAAAAATAAAGATATAATCAAAAGTAGTAATAATAAAATTAAAATAAGAGTATAAAAATGTGTGTGTATGTGTGTGCATGTATATGCCTGTGTATATATGTGTGTATGTATATATATGTGCGAGTGTGTATACATATATGTATATATATGTATGTATATGTGTATCTGTGTACGTACATGGGTATGTGTATATATATGTATGTATATGTATATGTATATGTATGTGTATGTATGTATATATATATGTATGTATATGGGTGTGTATGTATATGTATAGATATATGTGAATATGTGGGTGTATATATATGTATATATATATATGTAGATGTACAAGTGAGAGTCTCCTTACTTACCTAAAACTCTATTTTTCTATTTATTTTTTTATTTTTTTATTCTTTTATCTACTTTACCACCGATTCCTTTGACCACTCCCCTAATAATGACAGTTTTGCGCCATGCCTACCCCCAAAAAAGTCCCCCACCACCACCCATTTAAACCTGCCTAAATGTATAAATGCCAAAACAACTCTTGTCTACTAGCTTCCTGATGATTTTCTTTTGAATGAAACAGTTCTAGTCCTGTAGAAGCTCCTTCTATATAATAAATTAATTTACTCTGCTAGTATTGAGTACCTTATTTACTGTGGTTAACCCCGACTCAACCCGGACCCTACATATATATATATATATATATATATATATATATATATATATTTATATATATGTATGAAATAATGATAATATTAGGGAATAAATTATTATTCCAACCTTACAGGTAAAATTCAACATAATAATATTAGACCGAATTTGGTAATACATATTATATGTATATAACTAATTTAGGGGCGAACTACCATTTCACAACTCAGTCAATGAAGAACTCGTCCAAAACCATGTTGTGAGACCTATACCATACAGAATATTAATCTAAAATTTTAATAATATATTATATTGAACAGTAAGGTTATTACAATCATATAATATAAGAGCAAATACTTTTAAAATCACAGTGAATATCATACAAAGAAAACATTCAACATAAAAATATTAATCTAAAATCAAAGAAGTATAAATTGAACAATAAAAATTAATACAATAATATAATGTTTAAAAGTAAGTACTTGTACATTGACTATGCACGTTTCATAGCTGAATTAGGACTATATAAAATCATATAAGAAACCATATCCTTGTTCATTAGAATGGAAAATTATTTTACTCCCAAAAGCAGTCATTCATCAGGTCAAATTCCTAAAAAAACTAAAATAATACGATATATAATAAAATAAATATTAAAAAAATAAAATATGAAAATAATAAGGAATAAAAATAAATTTATAAAGAAACAATTCTGTAATATAATCCCTAAGTAAAAGGCATTAATATTATTAAAAGTTAAGAATTAAAAAATTCGAATAGAGTATTATTGTGATTAATTCATTATGGAGAATATAAATAAATATAAATACGTGTTAGTGTATAAAGTTAATAAAAGACTTATGCCGATATTATCTTTATATATAAAACTAAAGTTGTGTGTGTGTGTGTCTGTCTCCTCCGATTTAGATTCCTAACTACTCCCACATTTTGCACTGCAGTTTTACTAAAAGCAGGTATCTTATAGTCGTGATTCATATCGAGCCCTTCTGGCGCGTCTACGATGAGTCTACGATTTAAAAAAATTTACCATCATTTTTCCGCATTTTTAATGATTTTTGCTCGGTTATATAAGGGAAGTAACTCTCTAAAAATGCTTATATAGTTATTCCCCTTACAAACCCGAGCAACACCGGGCGATACTGCTAGTTTAGAATAAATTAAAAAAACATGACTTATTTGCTGGCGATTAAACCGAAACTAATGTACTGAAAAGTCACATGATAAATATGGCGTCCATTACCCAGAGATAAATACGTATTATATTTACCAAACAATAACGAAATTATCGAAAAAGAAGTTCTACCTAAAGTATATTGTTTATTGAAGATTTAAAATACTTAGAACCTTTAAATCTACAAAGAATAAAAACTATAACACGTACGAAATTTATGTATTATGTAAATAATGCTATAAAACATTGTAATAATGCACATATTACCGTTGAACTCTTTATTAGTAAAAAGTTCGTTATTTATTCTAAATATATATAATAATATAATGTTTACAGTGTATTCTAAGCTATTGCTATAATAATGTAACATTTACAGTATATTCTAAGCTAATTATGTTTTTAACGCTACTAATTATAACTATTAATTGGTAACTTTTCATTGGTTTAAATAAATCAATATATTATCTGAACTTATTATATAAATAATTTAATTTATGCCTACAGTTAATATTACAGTTAATCAATTTATTATTAGCTAATATCTCTTTAAATTCATTTGTACATAATAAGCAGAATTTACTCCCAATTCTATACGATTAGCCTTACAAACTATTTCCCATTTTAACTCGTATTTTATTCTTTTAGATTTAAGTTCCCAAATGTACTTACTAAGGCCCGTAGAATTAATTAAATTTCTGTTCTTAAAAAAAATTCATATGTTGGGCGACTCATGATTTAATTTTATTGGAAATTGATCCTATGTAAGTAGGATTATCATTATTACTATTATTATTATTATCATTCAAAATCACTATACATTTATATACTACATCCTCAACATTACATTTCTTATTAAATTTAAATTTAGTCCTATTTCTACAATTACAATCAAATGTATTCTGGTCTCCATTGGAGGTATTACTTAATTTATTATTGTAAAACTTATTTAATTTAAATTTATTAAAGGATGAAATGATATTGCCAACATTATTAGTGGTAGAGTAACCAACTCCAAATTTATTGCTAGAAAATATGTCCTTATATTTATTGTTGACTTTAATAAATGTCTTAATTATATTTAAAATTTCTTTAATAATGTTAGTTTTAACCTGTACCCCATAGGGAATTATTAGCCATATTTTATTCTTATTATTATTACTATGAGGTTTATTTTTCATATTATTACCTACATCGGGTTTCAGATGATTCTTAATGTTGTGTTTATTGTTGTAGAAGGTGTATGCATCATTTAAATTATCTTTTAAATTATAATTATATTTAAAATTGTTGAAAAATTTAATATTATTATTATATCCCGCCATATGGTGCATATTTACAGGTTACAGACCTGGTAGGGATTTACTTAGCAGAACTCCAATTAGAAAATCTTATATTGGCGGGTGGATTATTTAGAGATGACCTCCTGCTAATAACGAAAGATTGCACGAATAGAACATTGGAAATAAATAAGAAGAAAATATATAGTTTTTTTTTAAAGAAATAGGCTTAGGATTACAATTTATAAAGAAAATAGCAATGTCCCGTGTGTGTGGGTTCCAGTGTTGCTTTTAATTGGTCAAAACTGGAACCCACACAGAAAGTACAGGAAACTTATATATACACCACTCTGCTTAAATAATGGAACTGCAAATACAATATCCTTACATATCTCATGTCTGTTTTCCTTCCTCCACTTCACTCTGTATTTCATATCTCCTCTATAATAACTATTGCTTAACCATTTTGTCGCACCGTCTCTGATGAAAGGATATATAAAATATCCTTGAAACAGCTGTAAGACCTTCCCTTTATAAATGTTTTGTCTTCTTGACACTATTACCTCTCATAACTTCGATATATATATATATATATATATATATATATATATATATATATATATGTCTATGTGTGTGTGTGTGCACGTGTGTGTATCTGTACTCCCACCATCGCTTGACAACTGATGTTGCTGTGTTTACATCCCCGTAACTTAGCCGTTTCACAAAACACACAGATAGAATAAATGCTAAGCTTACAAAGAATAAATCCTGGGGTCAAATATTTTTTCGACTAAAATCGGTGCTCCATCATAGCTACAGTCACCTGACTCCAACAATTAAAACAATAAAAAACTCTGCCATTCTAACACCAAGGAGCACTGGGTATCTCTGCTAGTATTTATTATATATATATATATATTATATATATATATATATATATATAATATATATATATATATATATATATATATATTATATATATATATATATACACATACTAGATTGACCCATGAAAAATCCACGGAAAATATAAAAATGTAAGCATCTGTAAATTGTGTGCTGGTGCCTTGAGAAATGCTTCTGCATTGTGGCACTTATAGAATATCGAAAGAAGTGTAAAACCGCTTTCTATATATTCCAACCAAAATATCTCAGTTACACTAACATAAACAGAATTGTTATTAAGCCTTAAAATACATCGTACATATTAAAAAAACCTTCTTGGTTTAGTGGTACGGGATGTTCTTCTGGTATTCTTTTTTCTTTTATTTGTTTCAGTCATTTGAGGGTGGCCATACTGGAGCACCACCCTTTGGTGGAAGAAATCGACCCTTGGACTTATTCTTTGTAAGCCTGCCGAACAGCTAAGTTACATGGGCGCAAACACACCATCGGTTATCAAGCAATGGTGGTGTGGGAACAAAGACACACACACATGACGGACTTCTTTCAGTTTCCATCTACCAAATTCACTCACAAGGCTTCGGTTGGCCCAAGGCTATATAGTAGAAGACGCTCTTCAAAATATAGAGTTGAATTTCTGTTGAATTGGTGTTGGCAACTTTTCTCCCCCACCCATTTTGTAGGCGGTATACCCCATTCGAAATTTGCATTATTTTTGTATGAAAAAAATGGAAGGGAGGCAGGTTTGTTTGTAGTTTCTAGAGAAAATGTTACATGCCTGCAAACAAAAATTATCTTTCCCCCCAACTAAAAGACATGAAGACCTATGAAAGAAAGTGAATAAGTACCGGGGGTGAGGGAAAGAAGAGAGAACTAACACTGAATCATTCTAAAACTCCCAGAATAAAAACGTAAACACCTGAAGGACTTTCCCTCTATTCATTACAAACTGTCTTTCTCTCTTCTTCATTGTTAAAAGTAAAGAAGTTAGAAAAGATCAATCGTATTTCAGTCTAATTGTCGTTGTAAATGACTGATGCTTTCCTTTCTCTATCGCTTCACTCTTTTTCTCTATTGTTAAGAGTGTGAAGGTGGATGGCTTAGGGGTATGTGGCCCACGGTCTTAAAGTCATGAATATGATTCCCAGTGGCATGCTCTGTTCTTGAGCAAGTTACTCTACTTCACCTTGCTGCAATTAACATATTGCTTGTTAATTTGATGAGCAGACTGTTCCATTGATCAGATAAAAAGGAACCTCATCGTTGTAACAAACACAGTGCCATTTTTTAAAAAGAGCTAAAAAAAAGGAAATGTTCCATATTGTAAGGCAAAAATGTCATGTGTTTAGTGAAAGCTAAGACGAAATAATTGCTATTCCATCATGTAGTGACTTCGCCCTCAACTCACAATCACTTTGATAACAACAGTTTGTGCATTGGTGTTCATCTGAGGGCTTGGCCTTAAGATCTTTAAGACCCACAAATGACGTTGTTAGGACTGGATTAACACCCATAGTGATCCTAACAACTAAAAAGATTTTCCTGCCCCTATATAGGATCTCTTTTCATTTTCTTCCAACCTCTCGAAAGTTTACCTTGCTCTAGTCCTCTCAGCTGGTCAAAATGAGCTGTAGCTGTAATTCAAAGGGGCCAGCCTTGTCATATTCATGTGGTGATGATGGCAATCCTTCAAGGTCGAGGATGATGGTCTTCGCACAAATTTACTGGTGAGTCCGTAGGTGACCGATAAGACCAATTCTTGCTTGAAAAGATCGGTCGCAGTGCGGACATCTAGTGCCGGAAGGGAGAGTCGCACGTGGTTGTTGTTGGCGCTCCTTCCGTCGTCGTCTTTTCTCCTCCAGCTCTGCAAACCTTTTCGACTCGAAAGTCGCCGTTCCCTCATGGATGGTGGTTTTCCAGAGTCGTCTGTTTTTTGCCGTTTCCTCCCAGTTAGTGAAGTCGATGTCACACTTTTTGAGGTTCGTTTTCAGGGAGTCCTTGTAGCGTTTCTTCTGGCCTCTTTTTGTACGCTTGCCGTCTTTGAGTTGGGAGTAGAAGATCTGTTTGGGAAGTCGTTCGTCAGTCATTCTAACCATGTGGCCGCTCCATCTTAGTTGGCCTTTGATGACATAGGCTTCGATGCTGGTCATTTTTGCTTCTTGTAGCATGCTGACATTTGTTCTTCTGTCTTCCCAGCTGATGTTAAGGATCTTCCGAAGACAGCGTTGGTGAAATTTCTCGAGCGTTTTCAGGTGGTGACTATACGGGGTCCAGGTTTCGGATGCGAAAAGGAGGGTTGGAATAATGACTGCCCTGTACACCATGAGTGTACAGGAATTCCACTGGAAAATGTGAACCATTTCTGCTACCTTGGGAGCCATCTGTCAGCAAAGGTAGACCTCAGCGATGAAATCTAACACCGTCTGAAGTGTGCAGGAACAGCTTTCGGCAAGCTTCGAAGAAGAGTTTTTGCTGATCGGGACATCCGAACCGAAATCAAACTCATTCATGTGGTAATGAAAAGTGAAAGTGACATCCAATATTTGCTGTAGTTGTCTTTGGTTTAACAATGTGCCTATGTATCTATGTATCAACTTTCTTTCAATCTATGTATCTGCTGTCTCTCTCACTTTCTTTGTGTCCCTCCTCTCTCCCACTTTTAATTTAACAGTGTGTGTATGTATCTATGTATCAAATTTTCTTGCGATGTAATAAACATTTAAAAACACAAAATGCTGTCACCACTCTTTCATTTACTCTCTTTCTCTCTCACTTCCTCTCTGTCCTTCTCTCTCCTGCTTTGCCACTCACTTCTTCCTTTGAGGTAAGTGTGACACACACCACAGGTACAGATGTAAAAAAACAACAAGTTGGAGTATTAATATTATTGATTATATATACACATGTATTTATATACATACACACACACACGCACACATATATGAATATGTATCTCTAACACTGAAATCCTAGTTCCCATTTAACACTGTTGGTCCATACTGAGATGATGGGTTGGAAATATCTTGTTACTTTAATAGTCATACTCTTGATAGATTTAGGATAAAACTCATGGATATCTTTAGTCAATTTATGCCTCAAAATCACTGTTATGACTTATCTGTCAAAAGTTGATATATTAGATGTTTCCCTTGATCTAAACTTCCTCTCTCATAAACTGTACCATAAGCGAAATGAGAAACTCTCCTACATAAGAAAACAGTTCTGTCACCCACCCAACAATGTTTAAAACCTGATAGTTAATGTTAGTAATGGGATATCAAATCTCTCTTCTCCTAAAGAGATACTTGATAAGGCAGCTCTCTACTATAACAACACCTTAGCTAATAGCTTTTAGAGATAAGATATATTGCAACTTTTCAAGTAAAACTATGAATCATAAAAGATACCTAAGAAAATAATTTGGTTCTCCCCCCTTCTTCCTTGATGTTAAAACTAATGTAGGCATGAAATTCCTGTCTTAGATTGGCATTTCACAATAAATCACAATTTCAGGAAGACTTTTAACTTGCGTCCCTATATGGAGAATTTTACCACTTGTAAACATCACCAAGAGCCCACTCTCAGTTGTAACTGTTGTGACCCTGAAGATTGCCAACTTGCCCAGGCATATATGATAAACTCTGATGTATATGAGACAGAAGTAACAGCAATGCTTCAAGTAGGTATCACTATAGAATGCTGTACATTGGACAGTGGAGATAAGCACAGTTTTAACATGCCAAAAGACACTGTTTGCTTCATCATTTCCATGTCAAAATAAATATTTTCCAAAGAAAATTATATATCATTTGAAAGTTCTGGATGTGAACTTTCTTCTCATATAGTTTTAATTAAAATTTGACAGTTATATATCCTGTTAAGGTCCCTCAAACACCCTGGTATTTTCATGCATTTACGAAGTTTGTCTGTTTTCTTTTTTTTCTTTTTGGACTGCTGCATGGTAGCCCTCATTCTAGTTCAGTGCGCTTGAGCACTATAACTTGAGTTGCGTTAAAAATTATACTGTCATCAAGAGAAAGGTTTTCATTTAATGTTGGTATAAAAATTGATGAGAGTAGGTCAGATAATCATTACAAAATATTTGCTTCTATCTCGAAATCAAAGGAAATTACTTCTAACTTTGCTTTTGTGATTGGAACATCAATGTTTTGAAACTGACCTATTTTCCATTACATTTCAGACAGATTCAGTGCTGTGTTACTGAAGTAAATACCACAGATTTGCTTGTCAGTTGCTTGACCATAACCACTTGAGCATATGTGCATTTCTGTTCATGAGCAAAAGTAGTGAGGGAATATCATAGCCATGTGTTGAGAGGGATTCTTTACAGTTTGAATAAATGTAACAAAAGTAAAGTTTGAAGGAAATAGCCATTTTTCATACTTTCTAAGGGTAAATAAATAGGAAATAACAGTTGTTACCCAAGGAGAAAAATTACATTACAATGTTATTGAGGTAGCTATCAGAAGGTTGTTCAGACAGAAAATGCTTGGTAATGCAAATCTGACACAGGAAATTCATATCTCCACAATAATTTTTTTCAACATTTTCCTTGTTATATGTTGAATTATAAACTCTTTCTATGTAACATGTTTTTGATGACCAATTGACTTTTATTCTTTCAGCATTGTGTTATCTTCTGTTGGTACAATGATTTTCATCTTCTCAATCTCATTGTTCCTATTTCCTGTGCCTTATATTATCTTCTTTAGCAATTGCTTACTCTTTCTTTTCATTTTGGCATCTGAGATCTGCTTCATGTTTAACTTCTAATTGTCCTTGACTAAAATCAGATCTTCATTTTCTCTGTCTTTCTCTTGCTAATCTTCTCTTTTCAAGTGCTGATTCTATGTTGTATTATATGACAATATTATATCAGTAATGTGGCTATATTGACAAATATTGACAATACTGACAGTGAGGAGTTTGAGGTCAAGCATTTGTAAAAACTGCGAAAGGTTTTATTTAGCTGTGTAGTATCATGAATGGGGAGAACATGGAGTTGTAGATGTCCTTGACAACATGTTCAGTGTCTCTTGTTGCTGTTAAATAAGATTAGGTTGTTGGAATGATTTTGAGATTTTTGTTGATAAAAGTTATGCGTACTTAGAGGAAGATATCTAACCTAAGAAGGAATTAAAGAATGCCTAGAGATATGAGTCACAATCAGTTTACTAAGTACAGAAAGTATCTCAAAGAACACAAGAATTTACAGTATAAGGAACAGAGATAAGTACAGTATAAGGATCATCATGCTCACTGAGGTACTCTACATCAATAGCAACAACTACTACTATTACTGATCTAGGTTTGAAATTTAGAGATTCTGCAATAAAATTAATTCTAATTGAGTGCTCATGTTTCACTTACTACTGAAATAAGCAACACTACTTTGTCAGGTTAATATCTCAGGTACCATATCTTTCACTTTTTCAATGCTGTAATAGTTTATGCATCCTCTCCCTCAGAGTGAAAGGCAGGTTGTATGATGCCTGTATACACACAGCTATGTTACATGGCAGTGAAACATGAGCTTTGACCACAGAAGACTTGTGAAGGCTTGAAAGAAATGAAGCTAGCATGCTCCACTGGATTGGTAATATCAGTGTGCATGCATGACAGAGTGTAAATAATTTAAGAGGAAAATGGGTTAGATATCTTCCTCTAAGTACGCATAACTTATAAGAGGTATCAGATGTTATATGCAAGAGGGAAGATTGTGCTGATTTCGTCATGTGATGCATTTGAATGGAGACAGCTGTGTAAAGAAGTGCTGAGTTATAATTGTGGAGGAAACCTGTGGAAGGGGGTAGACCCAGGAAGACATGGAGCAAAATAGTGAAAAAGAATCTTTGGATGTTGGGCCTCACTGAGGAAATGACAAGGGACCAGGAGTTAAGGTGATTTGCTGTACTTGAGAAGCTAAGTAAAGTTGCTGTCTTCCAATGCCACATAAAATGCACCTATGTTAGTGCTGTGTAAATGCATCTGTGTTAGTGGCATAGATAAAGCACCCAGCACACTCTGTAAAGTAATTGGTGTTAGGAAGGACATCTAGCCATAGAAACCATGCCACAACAGACAATTGGAATCTGGACAGCTCCATGTCAAACTATCCAACCCATGCCAGCATGGAAAACATAAATTAAACAATGATGACAATGATGATGCAATGACGGATTGCTTGATAACCTTTTTTTCAATAAGAAATGAACAAAATGTTGATGTTATCCAGTTTGTTAAGCCCTTATGTGCAACTTATTTTTTATTAGTTTAGTCTGGAATTAGGTGCTTCTGAGATCAGTGAGATTGATAAAGTTAATGTTTCTTTTGAATAGTTGCATGTTTAAAGCTGTGAGGAAAACAGTTACTGAAGAAATATTTGAGAGTTGATGTTCTGAGGTTGAGGCACTGAATATATTCATTAGTGAAGGTCCAGTGGGTGGACAGACTATGGGTGCTGATGGGAGGAAGAGAGAAAGGTGAGTTAGGAATATCTGACTAGAAGTAAGATCAGCTCCAACAAGATCAGCTATCTTTGAGGAGCAGAAATCATTGAAGTTATAATAGAAAAAGCTGAGTACATTTGTGGACCACAGATTGGAATGTGTAGATGATGAACTTCATACAAATCAGTCAGGTAAAAGCTTTAGATATAATCTTTGATGTCTGGTGTGGATTCATCAGAGCATATTACTAATGCTTACTTTTCTAGAAACAAAATGGCCAAGCAGATAAGGTATTTACCTTCCTTCATGTAGACTGTGAATTCATATCTACTGCAAGAATTATGCTGTCTCCAGGTGAAGCATTTAGGTGATATACTCTCTTCATTTTACCTTACTACTGGGAATATAACCAAAACCTCTTGAAAATTTATCTACATTATATTTATTGTGTATCTTCTTGTTGATAACAAATCAGAAGTTAAGCTTACCAGTGATGAGGCAGAATGGGTACGATACAGAGCTAGTGACATATAGCTTTGGAGTTAAAATTTACATTTGTTTCACTTGTTGTTTTGTAGCATACCTAATTCTAAAGAACTTCACCTAATCCAACCAGAACTGAGAATGATACTATATACTGCATTTAAATACTAGAGCCTCTTAGGTTTACTGGAAATATTTTCCTAAATATTGACTTTGAGAATTCTTGTGATGTTATTTCTCATCTAGTATCACTTATTTTAGGGCATTAGAGTGGTTTTATAAGATTCTGAAATTAATGCCCAAATAGAGTTATAGATATTAATATCCATCTCTTACTGTCTCTACTGATATTTATCCATTATTATCTCTTACTAAATATTTGAATTTCAGTTTCTTTGAAAGTGACCAGGAGTTGAAAACCTTTTTCCCGAAAATCATTCAAATTAGTGAAAAGAATGAATTGGAATGGGATGTGGATAATGATATGTTACAAAGACATGGAATAACAGTGATGCGAGGTCTTGAAGCTGCTGTAGAGAGTTTAGATGACTCACAATTTCTAAATAATGTATTATTTAGAATTGGACAGGCACATGTATACAAAAATATCAAACCACATATGTTAAAGGTAAGTTTACTTTATGACTTACAATTAACTATTTACTTTACATCATCATCATCACCACTGCCAATACTATTAAAACATAATAGTCACTTGCTTGTTAAATATAACCACAAAATCTTCCTTGAAACATACCCTACTATCTTAGAAAATAATTCATTGGATTATGCAATTGTCAATGCACTATGGTTGAAGATGTTTTGATCATGAAATGGAATGCTGTTGATCACAGGTCTGCTTGATTGAAACTCATCTATGGCAAATTATTACAAGCAGCAGCAGTGTTGGTGTCTTTCTCATCATTTTCATCATTGTTGTCATAACCACTATCATTAATGTTGTTCTAACTTCCATTTTCCAATATTGGTTTCAAATTTTGGCACAAGGCCAGCAATTTTGAGAGATGGGGTAAGTTAATTACATCAACACCAGTGCTCAACTGGTATTATTTTATCGACCCTGAAAGGATGAAAGACAAAGTCAACCTCAGTGGAATTTGAACTTAGAATGTAAAGTCAGGATTGCTGCTTTTCTAATATTGTCATGCATTTGATGACTCTACAATAGAATATAGTTCCATTTATTTGACCCTTGCTTCACTTCCTTTATGATGCTTAATGTTCTCAAGTCTAGTGAAGCTAACATAATTCAAGTTCCATTTTGTTGACACTCTACTTCTACTCATAAGTGTCTTCACCATTAGGTGATGGTAATTTTTCAATTAATATGTATCATTATCCATTTACATCAAGTATTTGTACCTGTGCATTTGTCTCTTGTGCATATACACACACATATAAATATGACTTATGGCTATGTGGTCAAGAAAGTCACTTCTCAATTATGTAGTTTTGAGTTCAGTCCTACTGTATGGCACTTAGCATCTTGGGCACACACAATGTATGTATGCATATAAAGTACGTATGTTATTATTCGGTTTTATTTGAAGATTTCTTGCCAAAAGAGAAAGTTGGTTTCTAACCTAGATCCAAGGCTCCTTCATTGGAATTTCAACATCAACAACAGGGTATTCTTGTATGTATATATATGTGCAGATTTGTATGTTTTGTTTTATGTATGTCTTATCATACATATACTTGCAAATCTAGACATGCTCATACATACTTAAATGATAAACTTCTAGAAAGTTTTACATATTTTTACAGTTCCAATGATGGCTTGGATCTATAGTCTTTGAATTAGCTTTCTCCTTTCTGATTTTAAGAAGTTTAATTTCTCAAGATTGGTATTTAGGCAGTGTGTTACATATCCCAGTGCTCCAATATATACATACATACATATGTATATATGTTTTATCCTTTATCTTTTACCTGTTTCAGTCATTAGATTGTGGCCATTTTAGTTGAACTTATCAATCCCAGTACTTATTTTTTTGTAAAGTCTGGTACTTATTCTATCAGTCTCTTCTACTGAACTGCTAAGTTACAGGGATGTAAATACACCAACATTGGTTGTCAAGTGATGGTGGGAGACAAACACATGCACAAAGACACACCTACTATGAAGGAATCTTGTCTTTTTTTACCTCAGTACATCTGTCACCTCTATTTCAGCACAGATCATAATCCCCTCTTGGTTCTGTAAACATAGTTTTCGTCTTCCGTCTTAAAAACAAACTTACTTCACACGAATACCCTATTGTCACTCATTCATTCATCTATTTACTTTTGTCACATCGTCTATTAGTCATTTCTCTAATTTTGTCACAGATTGGCTGAACGAACATTCTAAGATTTTTTAATTCTATCTACTATTAATTTGTTGTTTCATGAAAATTATGTTTCGCAAAAACCCCAAAAGAATTATCTCTCTCCCCTTCGTGTTCTGTTCTAACACTGGCATTGTCTCTCTCTCTCTCTCTCTCTGTTTCGATAACCACTTGCTTCTCCAATCACTCTCTCTCTCTCTCTCTCTCTCCCTGTTTCGATAACCATTTGCTTCTCCAATGACTTACCTCCTCCTCCACCATCCCACTCTATATAAACTTGCTCTCTTGGATTCCTATTACATTTCAGTAACCCCACCAAAAGAATACAAATCCAGCCAGAGATGTTGTTCAAATAAGAAATCTTGTCTTTTTTCACCTCAGTACATCCATCACCTCTATTTCAACGCAGATCATAATCCCCTTTTAGTTTTCATGTTCCGTTTTAAAAACAAACATAAGTTCACACGAATACCCTATTGTCACTCATTCATTCATCTATTTACTTTTGTCACATCGTCTATTAGTCATTTCTCTAATTTTGTCATGGATTGGCTGACCGAATATTGTAAGATTTTAAAATTCTATCTACTATTAATATGTTATTTCTAATACCAGTATTGATGTTTCACGGTGCACCCATCCTCCCTCCACCACCACCAGTTCTAGAAGTCCCTATCCTCTGACATCCTTTGGTTGTCTCCCATGAACACTTCTAAAGGCTTAATGCCATCCCAACCCCTACTTACCTATGTAAGGTTGAAATCATATAGCGCACAATGGTGTAGTGTATGCAGGTTGAAGGCTGTTGTTTGTTTATGCATTCTGCCAAATGCAAGCTTCTTTTCCAGGTACATGATACTGCTGTCTCCCATCCCAGGGTCACACGGACCCACACCTCTCACACCCTCAGAGTTGGCACACTCAACGTGGGCACACTGAAAGGTAGGTCTGGTGAGATTGTTGAGATTCTTGAACGAAGATGTGTAGATTTGTGCTGCATCCAAGAAGTAAGGTGGAGAGGAAGTTCTGCTAGGTTCCTCACAGACAAAGAACATAGATACAAGATCTGGGCAGGGAACACTGACGGGGTCGGGAGCATAGGTATATTTCTTGCAGAGAAATGGGTTGATAAGATAATCGAGGTAGTCAGAGTCTGCGCTAGAATACTTCAGATTAGATTAGTGCTACATTGTGGGTTAGCAACCATTATCTCAGCCTATGCCCCTCAGCCGGGGCTGCCTGATGGACAGAGAAATCGATTTTATGACAACCTCTTGCTGACTACCTCATTGACGAATAACAGGGACCTTCTCTTTGTGGCTGGTGATTTCAATGGACATGTTGGACAACATGCAGGAGGCTTCCATGGCATACATGGAGGCTATGGTTTTGGTTTTTGCAATGAGGTTCTGCAATGCAAATGACCTTATGGTTTGCAATACTAACTTCAGGAAACCTGCTAGCCACAGTCACCTACCAATCTGGTAGTCACACTAGTCAATTTAACTACATCCTTACCAGGAAAAGGGAAAGATGGCTGCTTATAAATGCCAAAACCTTCCCAGGTGAAGAATGTATCCCACAACATAGATTAGTAGTTAGAGACTTCAGGATCAGAGCTAAATGGATACCAAACATGGAGAAGGGTCTGGAAGCTTAAAGATCCTGTGAATGGACAGCGATTCAGAGATGTATTACTCAAAGCCTTTGACGAAATAGAGGGGGATATAACATCATATGATGTGGAAGACAACTGGAGGTTTTTACAGGATAACCTGCTGAGGGCCACTGACCAGATCTGTGGATGGTGCAAAGTCCCCTCTCGACCCAAGATAACGTGGTGCTGGAATAATGTTGACAGGGCTATTAGGGAAAAGAAACAGGCTTGGAAGGATTGGAAGAATGGTGGTAGCAGGGAATGGTACCAGACTGGCAGAAGGGAAGCTAGGAGACAGGTTTATTTAGCCAGAGGGGAAGCAGATAAGAAAAAATTTGCCAATGTTCTGCACCGTGAGGACCAAAGACTTGATGTATTTCGTGTTGCAAGACAGTGTGTGAGAGAGAATTGTGATGTGGTAGGAGAGAAATGTGTTCGCATGGATGATGGTTCACTTGCATTAAACGAGGCTGCAAAGAGAGAGGTATGGAGACACCACTATGAAAGGTTGCTAAATAAAGAGAATGAATGGGAGAAAGGGAGTCTGCCAAATACTGACCCAAAAGAGGGACCAGCTATCTGAATTGACAGTGCCTTGGTAGATAAAGCAATTAAGGGTATGATGACAAGTAAAGCCCCTGGCCCATCAGAACACACCGCAGAGATGCTCAAAATATCTGGCAGTGTTGGCTATAGCATAGTCACCCGTATAGTTAACCAGGTGATACATGAAAGATTCATACCCAATGACTGGTGTAGCATCACCATAATCAACTGCTACAAGGGAAAAGGTGACACTTTAGATACAAATAATTACAGAGGTATCAAGCTGTTGGATCAGGTAGTCATGAAAAGGGTTGTAGCCCAACTAATTAGGGAGAATGGTCAGTCTAGATGAGATGCAGTTTGGGTTTGTGCCAGGGAAAAGCACCACTGAGGCTATATTTCTGGTAAGACAGCTGTAGGAGAAATACCTAGCCAAAGATAAACTCCTGTACCTGGCTTTCATTGACATGGAGAAAGCCTTCGATAGGGTCCTCCGATCCCTTATCTGGTTGTCAATGAGGAAACTTGGGACTGATGAATGGTTAGTGAGAGCTGTGCAAGCCATGTACAGGGATGCTTGTCAGTAAGGTGAGGGTTGGCAACGAGTACAGTGAAGAATTCAGGGTAGAGGTTGGGGTCCACCAAGGTTCAGTCCTCAGCCCCCTCCTATTTATCATAATCCTCCAGGCATTAACGGAGGAATTCAAGACAGGTTGCACCTGGGAGTTCCTCTATGCTGATGACCTTGCTTTAATTGCTGAGTCACTATCAGAACTAGAGGAGAAGTTTCAGGTGTGGAAGCAAGGATTAGAATCAAAGTGCCTTAGAGTAACCTAGCTAAAACCAAAGTCTTAATAAGTAGGAAAGCAGACAAACCACAAACCCCTTCAGGTAGATGGCCCTGCTCGATCTGTAGAAAAGGCCTAGGTAGAAACTCTATAAGATGCACCCAGTGTAAGCTATGGACACATAAGTGGTGCAGCAATATCAAAGGAAGGCTAACTGGGGAGATGGTTTTTGTATGTGGCAGATGCTCAGGAGCAATAAACACTGAAAATGTACAGGGAACAACTTCTTCCTCATTCCAGGGAGAAAAATTACAAGTAGTTGACAGCTTCTATTACCTAGGTGACCAAGTCAGTAGCTGGGGTGGATGCTCTGAAAGTGCAGCTGCTAGAATAAGAATAGCCTAGGTAAAGTTCAGAGCTCCTACCTCTTCTGGTGACAAAGGGCCTCTCACTCAGTGTAAAAGGTACACTGTATGATGCATGTGAATGAACAGCCATGCTACATGGCAGTAAAACATGGGCTGTGACTGCTGAAGACATGCATAAGCTTGCAAGGAATTAAGCCAGTATGTTCTGCTGAATGTGTAATGTCAGTGAGCATACATGACAAAGTGTAAGTGCCTTGAGAGAAAAGTTGCACCTAAGAAGCATCAGATGTGGTGTGCAAGAGAGACGACTGTGCTGGTATGATCAAGTGGTGAGAATGGATGAGGGTAACTGTGTGAAAAAGTGTCACACCCTAGCTGTTGAGGGAATCTGTGGAAGAGGTAGACTCAGGAAGACCTGGAACGAAGTGGTGAAGCACGACTTTCGAACTTTAGGCCTCACCAAGGCAATAACTAGTGACCGAGACCTTTGGAAATATGCTGTGCTTGAGAAGACCCAGCAAGCCAAGTGAGACCATAACCCGTGGCCTATGCCAGTGGTGTAACCAGCCTAACTATGTGTAACTTTCTCTCATTGAACACTAAACTCTGCTTGCAAAGACCTGTTGAGGCAAGTGAAATCAAATTCAAATTCACTGACGTGGCTGATGACAGCACCGCCTGACTGACATCCATTCTAGTGGAACGCTAAGAACACCATCCGAGCGTGATCGTTGCCAGGGCTGCTGACTGGCTCCCATGCCGGTGGCATGTAAAAAGCACCATTCAAGCACATCATTACCAGCATCGCCTTACTGGCACTTGTGCCACTGACACGTGAAAAACAACATTCGAGTGAGGTCGTTGCCAGTGCCGCTGGACTGGCTCCTGTGCAGGTGGCACATAAAAGAACCCACTACACTCTCAGAGCGGTTGGTGTTAGGAAGGGCATCCAGCTGTAGAAACCTTGCCAAATCAGATTGGAGCCTGGTGCAGCTATCTGGCTCGCCAGTCCTCAGTCAAACTGTCCAACCGATGCCAGCATAGAAAGTGGACGTTAAACGATAATGATGATGATTTTGTTGTTTTTTTCGTTGTTCAAAAAAGTTTGTTTCTATGTTTTTGTTTTTATGTTTTCGTTTCTCATTGTGTTCAACGTTTTTTTGATGTCCTGCACCCATATATGCATGTGTATATAATTATATATGTAGGTATGTACATATATGTATGTATATATGCATATATTTATATATTATTTATATTATTATATGAGCGAACGCCACGCATCCTTTTCCAAGTAAGTTTTATCTTAATAATTATGATGCGTACTCTTCTATCTTTACTATCTCTTCCCTGTCCATCTCTCTCCCTCTCTTGTTCTTCATCCTTTCTGGTTTTCTCTCCCACCCTTCCCTATTTTTCTCCTCTCCTCCTCACCATTCCCTCTCTCTCTCACTCCTCCTCCTCAACTCTCTCGTCGCTGACACTTGATGAAAGAGCTTCTATCTTTCTGACCACTACCTTCTTAAAGACAAAACGTTCTTATACTGTCTTCTTCATAAGCTCGTCTTCCTAGCGTTCATAATAATTCTATCATCTTGGCTTAACAGCCCTCACCTTTGTTTTTACTGTTTTGTTCTCACTGTCCTGTTCTTGTTACCACTTTCACCCTCTGCAAAAAGTCCCAAATTATATTTAATTTGCTTTGCGGGAAGGACTGTTTCAACGAAGTCCCATCTTGTCCTTGCCTTCAAAATGCAGAGTAATGAAACAGGGACAACTGAAGAAGGGGAATATTTTTTTTTGTTGTATGTCTCGTTTCTCTGTTTGTTTTTCTCGTTATTCGAAAAAAGTTCGTTTCTATGTTTTTGTTGTTATGTTTTCGTTTCTCATTGTGTTCAACATTTTTTTGATGTCCTGTACCCATATATGCATGTATATATACATATATATGTAGGTATGTACATATATGCATGTATATATGCATATATTTATATATTTTATATATATATATATATATATATATATATGTATATATATATATATATATGTAAAATTAATCAAAGGACATACTAAGTATGTTTACCTGCTTGAAATAACAGTCAAAACTTTTATTAAATCGCCAAAAATACAATGATGAAAACTACAGAAATCAAACGAAGGCAAAATCAGGTTAAGACAATCTACTAACATACATTTAAGTATCTGGACTCATGTGGACCGGTTTCTGCACTGGCAAAATAAGCCTTAGCTTCTTCAGCACGTGTTACCATGATTAGAGATTCCCAACACATCGTTTTGAAGTCTGTGCTGCAACTGATTCGTTTCGCGCCGAAATCACAGCAGGCATCAGTGTAAAATAATCTCGATACAATTTACGAGATAAATGATTCACCAAAAATTAATTTGCGAAGGTGTCATTAATTCTATTACTATCCAATGTAACTTTTTAAAAAATGATAATAACAGAATCAATGACAAAACACACAGGTAGACATACGTAGTATGTCCTTTGATTAATTTTAATCCCTCGGCTATTTTTGGCCTGCTATCGCCTGTGTCATTGACTCTGTTATTATCATTTTTAAAATAGTTACATTGGATAGAAATAGAATTAATGACACCTTCGCAAATTAATTATATATGTATATATATATAGCAATAATAAATCTCTGAACGAGATGTAAACAGTAACTGCACGGCAATGTAAGGTATACTAGCCATCTCAATATGGCTAACCACTAAGGGTGGGTGTTACTGTAGCTTGTAGCCCCAGGAGATCATCATCTCCAGCTGGCTTTAGGCCCTTATGGTATTTGCAAAGGGAGGTCATCCCTCTCTCGTCACCCTAAGTGATACGCACGGACTGCAGTTCTAGGTATTTGCCTGTCTTCAGCGTACGGCAATCACCGGTTTTCGATGAAGGGAGACCGTTTGCAAATCCTTATTTATGGTTTTTCCAGTAACTTTTCGTCACTGATTTCGAAAAACTGTCTGCAAGCAATAATAAATCTCTGAACGGGATGTAAACAGTAACTGCACGACAATGTAAGGTATGCTAGCCATCTCAAATACTAACCTTTGCAAATACCATAAGGGCACAGAAAGTGTGCCTAAAGCCAGCTGGAGATGATGATCTCCTGGGGCTACAAGCTACAGTAACACCCACCCTTAGTGGTTTGCCATATTGAGATGGCTAGTATACCTTATATATATATATATATATACCTACATACATACGCGTTTATGTATTTGTTTTGCAAGATTCCTGATGTGAAATTCTGTCTTGAAACAGATATTGTTATATTTTGGAATAGTCATTTTATTATTTTTTCTATAAATAAACACACATACTATATATTCATTCTTCTCTTTGAATTTATTCATCCTTATTCTGTCTTTTGACCTCTTCAGCGACTCTCTATCCCATATCTCCTCCTGTTCTGTCTTTCTATGGTGTGTATCCTTATATGTGTGTGTATGCGTACGTGCGCACTCATATGTCTATGTGTTTTGTGTGTATATGGGTTTGCTAACTATACTGTTTGTATCTATGCTCTTTATTTAGTTTTCTTCTCATTTATTTACATATCTCTGGGGTTTTTTTTCCATTTCATCTTAGGTGTGTGTATGTGCGTCTTTTGTGTGTGTGTATATGGGTTTGTATTTGTATCCTTTTTTTCCTTCCATTGTCTTTAGTAGTTGTGTTGTGTAGCAGTGGTGGAGTGTTAATGTTCCATTCATTTTTTCTATTGAAGCTTGGTCTGTCTATTACTATGTATGTAACCTCTGTAATCTAAGTATTATGCCTGTTCTATGTGTTGATTGTACCTTAACTTTTGTTATTAACTGAGCCTCTGTGTTCTAATTGGGCATGTTGGCAGAGATCTGATGAGCTTTCCTCTTCTTTGAGCTCTCGCCAATGTTCAGAATACACTGTACTGAGGGATGGTGCAGAAACAAGACAGCATACATTGGGGAGACAGCATGTAGCATAGGAGAGCAGATAAGTGAACTCTATCAGGAGTTCAAAGAGGAGGAAAGGTCAATAGTATTCAGTATTATAGTTTGTATTCATATTTCATTTAGTCCAGAAATTTTAAGTAAGTATATCCATATTAGAGATATAATAGCTATGTCATTTTTTCTGAGTTTTGCCAGAAATGTTGGATCTTGATAATCTTATCAATACAACTAAATAGACAATGACATAACCACATGATGATGAGTTTCCTTATTTTTATTCCCATCCAATGCCTCAAATATGTGATTCCAACAATTAAGACTATTAAATCTTAACCTCTATTGATTTAGTTCACACATATACACACACATTCAGTCATTTTACTAACTTCCAGTGTTGTGTTCTGAGATTTTTGTACATACCCAGAGTATTTGACAAGCTACCTATTTCAATGAATCTCCCTTTGAAACTTTCAAGAAAATTCTTCAGCAATGTCTTAGCCATTTAAGAATTACATGATATTATTCTGAACTTTAGTGACCAATGTAAAGTAAGAAAATTTTTATTGATTCATCCAATCCCTAATTCTAAAATCCAGTATAGTGAGAGCTTATTCCACAGTATTTATCATTGTCCAGTGATAAAATTATTTTGAGTACATTTTATTTTTTGCTTTCCGTTTTCCAGAGATTGTGGCCATCATTAAACCGGAGCTTCAAAGAAGTTTTGAAGGACCGCTATAACAAAGATATGGCAGAAGCATGGCGCCTTACCTACCAGTACATATGCAGCCAGATGAAAAATGGAATGAAGAACTCTTCAAGTCAATAAACTCAGTGCAAACTTACTCAAAGTACAATATTTATTTATCAGACATTTATTTATTAATTAACACAGCTTAGTTTGTAAACAGTTTTACATTTTCTCCGTCTCACCAAGCTCAAGTTAACCATTAAATAAATTAAACATATGCTTACAGCACCAAGGGAATGAGATGCCACAAAGTAATTTTCTTTTGTGCTAAATTTACCATAATTTAGAAATAATTAATAAAAAAGGTGTTGAAAATTTGCATTTTAAATAATTTGTTTATATTACTTGCTGCTATTTAGTGTTAAATAAATAAAATTAAATTTTTATGTAATATAATTGTGGGATTTGGCCTGATACAGTAACTTGGAAGATAAATGAAATTATTTTGTCTATTATGTCTGGTTCAACATATATCTACAGATGCAATGCTTGGACACATCAACAGTATTGTATCAAAGAGTCACTGGAAATTTTGAATTTTACAGCATGCATTCTGATCCAGGTAACCTAGGTTGATCAAACATTGGCCTATGTTCGAACAGCATTCTACTAAGCCCACTGATCACTTCTTCAGCCAGAGGCATCTAGACACTTTCTTAGCAGCCTCTTCATTGTTCTTGATGGCTCTCTTTCTGAAAGCTTCTGTAATACCCAGTGTTCCACAGGTCTTATTCAGAGCAACCTCCTTTGGAAAACACTTTCTCCTCTTATTCTTGCAGAATCCTCTACTAACTCCTGGTTCTTGATTTTCTTCCTCTCTTGAGCCTCCTCCATCCTCTCATCCCAGGGCACAAGTAACTCCAATAGGACTAACTACTTGTTGTTTTGGAAACCAAGATGACATCTGGTCTCAACAAGGACTGTGTGATATGTGCGGGACACTTTAGCTGTTTCTTCTAGATGAACTTCCATCACCCAGTCCCATGTGGTGGAAAATAATCCCTCAAAGATGTTCTTAGATCTCTTCATTGGTTTCTTTCCCTCTTTGACAATGGCTACACTTCTGGTTGTATTTCTGGCATTTTTGTTGTTGTTGATTTCCTTAGTAGTGATCTTGAGGACCTGATCATGTCTCTAGCAGTTGCATACTTCCCTCAGTTCCATGGAGAAACTACTTAGGATATTCTCCAGGGGACATGTAGGAAAACACCCTAGACAGGGACACAGAGAACATGCAGATATTTTTTTAAAATCCAGGTTAGCAGGGCAAAGGAGAGTATCATGGACACCCCTCTGCATTCCACTCTTTTGCTTGCCCCCTCTTCATCTAAACACCCTATTTCCACATTGCTACTACACACCTAACTCTTCCTCTGTTGATAGTTGCACCAGCTCCCACTTTTCCTTTCTGCTAGCTGTGCCACACTCACATGGAGGACTTTGCATTTCAACCACTCCACTACCAGTTGTACTGCCTTAGTTTCCTCCACTTCCACTCAGTTCTAACTGAAATTCTTGCACCAGACACTTTGGTGGCCCTGGAATTGTACTAGAAGTGTTCTCATACCTGAGACACTGTGAATTCCTCCCTTATGGAACTGAATGGGAGACTGAACCTATTGCTGCTTTCATACAGTGCAATACTGCTCAAACTGCATGCCAAACCCAATCATCTGTGAAGGTGTCCACTCCCCACATGCTGCAAGCCCTCTGCTACTGACATGGGGACTTCATAGATGAGTAGGGGCTAGTGAATCCCATGCTGATAAATGTAAGGTTTGAAACTTCTTGGTAATCCAGACTTGTCTATGGCTCCCAGATAGCTTCCTGGGACTGCTCTGGTAACTTTGATGGATTTGGTGTCCTTTAGACTGTAGTTAGAAACCATCTCAAGACTTCTCACTATTTTGAAGCAGAACTTGTTGGTGACTTTTCCTTTTCTTCAAAACCATCCACTAGGACTTTGCAGGTTTGAAACTCATTCATGTTCATGTCACAAGTTCCACTTATCTTCCTGCTCTGTTTTTGTTACTGTGGGGTCATTCATAAATCTCTGATAGGTGGTTGCCTTACTCCTCTCTTGCTGAGACGATCCAGGCACTCTTTCTCTTCTGACTTGAACAACATGTCCATTGCTAATGCAAAGAGTGATACTGAGATAGTTAACCCTGTAATTATCCCTGCTTCTAGTTGTGCCAGTCTCAACTTGCTGAAGTAGCCCATGAAGTATTTTAGCTTCTGAGATACATGGTGTCTCTCTAATGCAACTTCCATAAGCTTGTGTGGTATCATGTTGTAGGCATTGCCCAGGTCCAACCATAGCACAGCTAGGACCCCTCTTTCCTGTTATGCCTCTTTGATGAGTTGGGACCCTATACCTGTACGTTCAAGGCAACCAGGGATTCATGGTATGCCTTCCTTCTGTACAAACATACCAATTAACTGTTCTTCGAAAGAAAGTTGGTGAGTCCCTTGGATATACAATGGTGAAAAAATTTTGCTTCCCACAGCCATATATGTTAACCCTTTCATGACCGTTTTTATTTTGAGATGCTCTGTGTTTCTTTCAATTAATTTTAAATATAACAAAGAATTTAGTAAAATAACTTAGTTATCATTAAGCTAGTGTTAGAAACATAAATTGTGACTAAGGTTAGGTGGAAGATTTTAATTCAAAACTTATGAAAATAAGACATTTGTACTACAGAGCTAGAGGTAGTTTCAGCCGGGTTGGTATCGAAAGGGTTTATATTTTGACATGGCTGTGTGGTAAGAAGCTTTCTTCCCAACCACTTGGTTCTGAGTTCAGTTCCACTGTGTGGCATCTTGGGCAGGCATCTTCTATTTGCAGTCTTGGGGCTGACCAAAGCCTTGTGAGTGGATTTGGTAGACAGAAACTGAAAGAAGCCTATTGTGTGTGTACGTGTGTGTATGTACGTGTGTGTGTGTGTGTGTCTTTATGTCTGTGTTTTTTCCCCTCCTCCACCACCAGTGTTGATGTGTTTACGTCTCTGTAATGTAGCAGTTTGGCAAAGGAGACCGACAGGCATATCTCTCAGATCAGTGCTGTTGTTGCATGCAAAATGCAAAATGATTTTAAAAATACCCTTGCCTTCAATTTAGTGATTGATGAATCAGTTGACATACAAGACAACCAACAGTATCTGTTTATTATGTTTCTTCTGAGTTAACTGGGAAAGAAGAAGAATTATGGATTTAGTGGAATTAAAAGAAACAGCTTGTGGTATTGACATAAAAAATACACTTGATAGGATTTTAACAAATGCTGGTGTTCCACTAAATAAACTTGTCACTGTTGCAACAGATGGTGCTCTTACAGTGATCAGGAAAAATACTGGATTAATTGCACTTATGAAAAGTGGTGTCAGCTTTCCAGAGTTTCTCCCTGTTTGTTGTATTATTGACTGTGAATACCTCATAGCCAGATACTTCAAGTATCAAAATCTAATGAAATCTGTACTTGAAATTGTGAATTTAAATGGGGAAATCCACCAACAGTTCAGAAATTTTATTGAAGAAATGGAGCTTGAAGATAGACCCAGTGATATGTATTTATACTTCATTGTGAAGTGGCTATCAACAAGTAGCTTCTAGAGTAGGTTTATAGATTTTGTGGAGCCTATTAATACTTTTCTCAAAGAAGATAAAAAAAGATTCTGCCTTCAACTGGAAAATGATGAGTGGATGCAAGATCTGATGTTCATTACTGATAATCATCTACAAATTCTCAACTTGGCACTCCAGAGCAAGGACATTTTTTTTTATCTTGCTCAGATAATTTTCAGCTCTCAGAGTAAAATAAGAAATTTTCAGTGACACATATTGTAGAGAAATTCCGGTCACTTTCCCAATCTCAGATACTGAAATAAAAGGCCACAAACTGGAAGAATACAAACATAAATTACAAGGACTGCTTGATGATTTCCTAGGTTTGACAGAAGATGAAACCCATCTTATCTTTCTGCTAATCCTATTCAAGGTTCATGTAGTCAATGTCCAATTCTCAAGTCTTAAGCCATGGAATCATCTGCTGTGGAAATAGAACTAATGGAATTATAGAAGAATCTGGGGTTAAAGATGATTCATAAATCCCAGTCTATAATTGGGCTTGAGAAAAAAGTTCCAGAAGTGGGAACTGAAGAAAACTAGTGTGCAACTCATCTCAATTTTCAGCACAACATATTGCTGTGAATCACTTTAAAGAAATCAAAACATCATGCAAACCTTGCCAAATTTCACCTGACAGAACATACAGCACTGACTATGTACCAACTAGATGGAAATCCACATGACATCTAGTAGTAAATAGCTTTCATAGACTGGTGGGTGTTGCATTGTCTGTTTGTCACAAAAAATTTAATAAGTCTGATTTAGTAAGATTTAAATATCGCTAATTTTATAGGTTTGCTTTTTATATATTTTTCTCCATATTTTGATCATATGTATACATACACATATTTTACCTTTTCAATTTTTTTTTTTTTGTAGCCTAATTATATGCTACTGAAATGCAAATCCACATATTCTTCTTAAATTTCCAATTTAATATAGAAACGCTTTATAAAAATGTGTGGATTAAAACTTTTGGTGTATAAACTGAAACTAATAAAATTCATTTCATTTTTGGATTTGGTTTGCAAGATTCTTTATGTGAGTTCGTGTGCTGAAGCATATTCTGTTGTGTCTGAGGAGAGTCATTTTGTTTTTGTGCCTTATAATTTAACACAGTCACCGGTAAAATCTCCACTTGCGTCTTGTAACCTTTTCAATAGTCTTGACTCTGTCCGTTATTTACACTGCCGTGTAAATAACGGACAGAGTCAAGACTATTGAAAAGGTTGCAAGACGCAACAAAAATTTTGGGAAAATAAAAATAAGAAATAAGTGGAGATTTTACTGGTGAGTGTGTTAAATTATAAGGCACAAAAAGAAAATGACTCTCCCCAGAAACAACATAATAAATTTTTAATTTTTAAATTCTGCATTCATGAATAAATGTTATTACATACATACAAAATGTGCACATAATTAAAATACAAAATGTGTACATAACAAAACATATTCTGTTATTGGTGCTGTTCAGATGGAAGCACACCTTTAATACCCTGTAATTATCCTTTGCTTTTTGAAATTTTTTTGTTTGGCTTTGAGTTCTACTAGCTTTATCTCATACATGGTTACAAAATTTAATTTTAATTTTTTAAAATCCACTCCGAGATTTTTTTATAGTAATTTTTTTTTTATTTACACTTTTAAATGCAGACATTAATTTTGTTTCTTCTCATAATTTTAAATTAACTTTTGAAATCAAAATTTTAAAATTTAAATAAAAGTTCATACTTGTACACAGCCAAAAGACTTTTCAATTTACACATGTATATTTGTGTGTATGTCGGTGTGTGTGAAGTTTTATTTCAATTCTAAAATTTTGATTTCAAAACTTAATTTGAAATTATGAGAAGAAACAAATGGCATATGTCCACATTTAAAAATGAAAATTTTGAAAAGATATAAAAATCTCTAACTTTAATAATTGGAAGGGGAATTTAAAACAATTTGTTGTTTTTTTTGTAAAATTGTACAATACAGTTAGTTGTACAATACAGTTAGTTGAACACAAAATAAAAAAAATTGTGAAAAATCCAAGAAAAGCAAAGAATTACAAGAGGTTAAAAGCTGTGCTTTCACCTGAACTGCATCTCTTTATTTTATTGGTTTCGGTCATTAGTGCTGGGGCACTTGCATGTATTTAATCAATCACATCAACCTAAGTACTTATTTTGTCAAATTTGGTACTTATTTTATCAATCTAAGTCTTAGAACACAAACAGACAAATGTAAACAGAGTGTACATTTAATTCATGTCTTGTGACTCTCAAGCATCTGAACTTTATCGGATGTTGTTCTTATGTTACACAAGTTTTGCCACCCCTATTATTACTCTTATGCATGCTTCACTATTCTGGTTGTTTGGAGTCCTGAATTAGGTGTTCCTAATGTAGATGCCTTCTTAATAATAGAAAAGAAAAAACTGTTTACATTAGAAAATCTAAAACCTTCAAATTCCACAATTAAGAAAAATCAAGTAAATACTATACTAATAATTAAAACAAAATTTATATGAGCGTATATGCCTATACTTATGCCTATCCTGTCAAACCATTCAACCTATACCAGCATGGAAGATGGATGTTAAACAATGATGATGTGTGTATGTGTATATATGTTTGTGTATGATATGCGTATGGGTATATATATGTATATATGTGTATATATATATATATATGTGTGTGTGTATATGCATAATTCGTAATTGAATATATATATGTATGCATGTAAGTACGGACATATGTGTATGTGTATATCATCATCATCATCATCATCATTTAACATCTGTTTTCCATGCTGGCATGGGTTGAATGGTTTGACAGGAGTTGGCCAGCTGAAGAGCTGTCTGGGCTCTATGTCTGTTTAAGCATGGTTTCTATGGTAGGATGCCCTTTTTTTAATTTCAAAAGACACAAATTGTGTTCCATTGTCATACACTATCTTTTCTGAGATGCCAAAACAATTCATGTGAAAAATTTATCACTGTTGAAGAGGTTGTTTTTTTCCAGGCCATTTAAAAAAAAACTATCAATTACCATTAAGAACTGTTTAAAGGATCAGCAAGATTGATGTGTAATTTCGACCACAGAACATCTACTTTTGAACAATGTTTACTTTTTATCATGGACAATTATTCATTTTATTTTGACTTACATACAGTTGTTCCACACTGTTTTACTGCAATTTTTTTCTTTCATTCCCTCAGCCACATTCAAACCATTGACTGAACCAACTATATTTCCACACAAAACACTTATGGGTATATTTCATACTTTGAATAGTTCCATCCACTCTCTGTCAAATAGATTAAGTGAATCTTTTAATACATATATCCTTGCCTTTTTCATTTGACCTCGAAATGTTACATTACATGCAAATTCACTGAAAAAAATAATCTTTTTCCTGTAACACCATGTGCTACTTTTTTAGATTTAATTAATTTCGGCTTACTGACATATTTCCATGTTTTTTTGTTTATAATGATGATATCACAACCAGTGTCTAATTGCATTCTAACATTTGTATTTCTGATTTTCACCTTCATGAATTTTTTCATCATTATATTACCAATTTCTTCTAATGTCATGCTATTTATTCTTTTTCCTTTGTTCTGATGTTTTGTCATTGCTCTACAGGGCATCTTTATATGTTGATATTACCACAACGAAAACACTCCGCTTTCGTAAATGGACAATTTTTCCTCCAGTGTATACCTCCACATGCAAAACATGGGTTTCCTGATTTTTGTAATGTTTTTTAGAAAACACTTTATCTCTATTCTGACTATTTTGCATTTGTTTTACTTGGAAACAATCTTTCTGTTTGAATTCTTCTGTCATGTCTTAATTTCACCATTCTTTCACATTCCTCTGACACTTGCTGTAGGGTTATGTTGTGGTGAGAATCATGACACCCTCTGCAAGAATAGATTTGACCAAACTTAAGGTATCATTTTGGTAGTTTGTCGGAATTTCATTTGTTGGTTCGTGGAGAGTTTGTTGGATTGTTACATTGTTACCCTGCTTCGTTATATGTTTATTGTTATTACACGGTTATGGTGTAAACAAGTATCATCATAAATAGTGGTGATACTACAGTAATTGGTGATGAGTAACAATAGGTTACAATAGGTTGGATCCTGGTTTTGTTTCAGCTTTGCGAGTATTCTAGTTCTAACTTCTGCATCCTTTTCAGTAGTAAGTCCCTGTGTAAAAATCAGACATTTGAACACGTCTGACATTAATTTACACAGCTTAAACTTCTCACATTCCCTGTTTACTCTACCAGCATATGTGATGTAATCCTCATCGTTTTTCTCTTTGTTCAGACACTTCCATGTGTTGAATAATGAGCTCTTTTCACTGAAAATTTTACACAATATAAGCATTAAAGTTTATGACCAAAGGTTTTCTTGGGAGTACATAATTATTGTATTGTTCATGTTCTGTTGCCACCAGTTTTCTCAAGATTAAGTGCATTTTTATCTCAACATTCCAATCTTCACATTCTTTCTCAAAGACTTGCTCATATGCTTCAAAGGTAATGCCTTCATCAGGTTCATATTTGAACTCTGTTATGGAGTTTGTGACACAGTCTGTCGAGTATACTTTTTCTAACTTTCCTGATGACTTCAGTAATTGCAGCATTTGTTGCTGTAATATTATTTGTTGTTGTTGTTGCTTCTGTTGTTACTCTTGCAATTGTATTTGCTGTTGTTGTTGCTTCGGCTGTTGTTCTTTCAATTGCTGTTTTGCAACTCGAGCAATCCGGCCAAATTTTTCCATAATTTTATGATTTTTTTTCATAAAATTTGCACAACCAAAGCTTTTGTGAGTTTATTAACTCATCCTGAGTTGTTTAAATCCTTGTCACCACCAGTGTTATCATCCTTAAAATGTTGGATTGTTATAACACCCGCTTCGGTATACAGTATACTTAGTAAAACCAGTAAAGACACAACTATCTCTGACTGCCTCATACATACACTTGTACTTCATGTACATCTCTTTACTTATAATGACTAGGTTAATCCATTTGTCATATGGAAGCGGGTGTACCATTATTACTAATTCCCTACAAGAGTTATAAAAGAAGTCCTACATAGCACATGAAAATTAATCAATAGCTGCCAGAATGGTACAGCATTATGCAAAACTAATTGTAATGAATAAACAATTGTAAATGAAATATTAGAATTATTCACTAACTCCTTTCTTTGATATTTGTCATTACATATAAATATATATATATATATATATATATATATATATATACACATACTCACACACACATATATATATATATATATATATGAAAGAAGGTTTGAAAATGCAATTTTAAAAGATGTTTATTCACTTGACCGGTTTCACTTTTTAGAAAAAGATTGTCAAAAGTAACATGTAAAAGCTTTGTTGTGTTAGGTACTGGTTGTCACACTGTATGTGTGTGTATCCCCACCAACACAAAAAACACACAAACATACACGCGCGCACCTACAGACACACATATACACACACATGCGCACACACAGCACTATGACAAATACCAATCACACACATACATACACACACACACACACACACAACACCAAGACAATCACATACACACACACACACCACAAAGACAATTAAAACACAAACATACTCAGACACAACACACACTCACATACACACATAACATCCCCACCAACACAAAAAACACACAAACATACACGCATGCACATACAGACGAACACATACACACGCGAACAAACATAAACACACACAACACTATAACAAATACCAATCACACACATAAATACACACACACAATACCAAGACACTCATAACAATCACAAACATACTAAGACAGAGATACACACACACACTCACATACACATAACATCCCCACCAACACAAAATACACAAGCATACACACGCATCCACAGACGCACACATACACACATGTGACCAAACACATACACACATGCGAACAAACACATACACACACTAGCGCACATACAACACCCTAACAAACATTAGCCACACACATACACACACACACAAACGTGCACACATATACACACACCATCCTACCAAATATTAAACACACACAGACACATTTACATACACCACAATAAACCCTGGGACCAATCAAAAACGGCCAACATACACAAACACATGTATGTATATATACACACACAGACACACACACACTCACACTATGCTGACCTCTAAAGACTGATCCCCAAAACCACTAAATCTTGAAAGAGAAACAAAATCTTCTTTTCAGTTCCACATTGCTCTTCCTTCCCCCCACCCAAACACACCTCCTACACTGTCCCTTGAAATAGAAAATAGTCTTTTACCATAAAATGGTGAAACAGGTCAGTTCATCCCAAATTCTTTGTTAACTAAATATATCTCCTTCATTGTACATATATATACTACGAAAATATGACCTTTTTGAACTTATGATTTTCTGTGTAAATATATAGATACTTCCAAACAAACATGATTTCTAATGAAATCCCAATATTCTTTAAAACTTTTTAATAATTTTTTCTGTAAACTGTTTTTAACATTTTCTTATTATCATCAAAGAATGTATATATATATTGTAATCTTTTGTGCCTAATATTTTAATGAACTTGTTAATTTTTTAATATTTTCCCAAGATTTTTCCTTGTAAACTGGTTTTAACATGTTCTTATTATTATCAAAGAATGTATATATGTATTGCAATATTTTGTGACAACCAGTACCTAACACAACAAAGTTTTTACATGTTACTTTTGACAATCTTTTTCTAAAAAAGTGAAACCAGTCAAGTGAATAAACATCTTTTAAAATTGCATTTTCAAACCTTCTTTCATATATAATTCCACTTGTGCGGTACCTTACAACTTCACTTTGTTATATATATTAATTTATACATATTGATATCTATATATCTATCTGTATGTATGTATGTGTGTGTGTGAGTGTGTATGTATATGTAGAAATTCTGTGTACAAATAAATGTATGACTGTTACTGTTATGTTTAGAGCTCCACTTAGATTATTATAAACCAGTCTCTTTCCTGTATAGTGGTTAAGTACCTCCAATACTGAGTAGCATTACTAGTTATAAAATACAAAGCAAATGTTAGAGAAATAATGATAAATACAAATTTATATTATAATTCCTGTGCATGCTTCTCTATTATGGTTTGGAGCCCTAAATTAGGTATTCCAAGTGCCTTTAGTGCTCAAGGACAATGGATCATTAGGGAACACTTTATTGTGTTAAGTTACAGATAACCATTTAAAGATTTGGATAGCCACCAAGGCTTTTTGCAATTATTTTGGGAAGGCAATGGAAAATAAGAAAAGCAATTAAATGACAAAGAAGTAAACTAAGGTACAAGAAAAAGGTGGAATGCAAAAAAGAAATAGAGAAACAAACTAGAAAATAAAGACAGGAAAAGAAAGAAAAAGGAAAGAATAATTTGTACAACTAAAGTAGAGATAAATAAAGTATAAAATATAAAGATATAAAATATAAGATATATAATGTACAGCAATATGATAATTTGAGTGAAATAATAATAGGTAAGTAAATATAAAAAGGTGAATATATTGAGCAAATAGATAAATAAATGATAATAAATCTCTGAACGAGGTATAAATAAATGTATACACTTAAAAGAGTGAGAAGAGAGAAAGACAGGAATGTAGAGTGGGAAAGAGAGCAGAGGGAGAAGGAAATAAGAGATAAGTAAAAGTGGTGTTAGTTATCTGTGATAATTTCAATTTAGCTTGAAATCCAAGGGACACAGTTATAAGAGTCTAAAGGTCATTTTCAGAACAATGCAGATCTCAAGATACAAGGGTATACATTTCAACAGACAAACACACACACACACATGTATATGTATGTATGTATCTATGTATGTATATATATATATATATACACACACACACACATGTATATGCAACTCACAAGTATTCTAATATACACATTTATACATACCATATATATGTAGCGGGATGATGTAGCATAAGATGTTACTGAGGTAGCAAATGAAATAGGCATGTGGACGATCTCAAAGTAAAACAATGGAAAA
Source organism: Octopus sinensis (assembly GCF_006345805.1). Taxonomy (NCBI): domain Eukaryota; kingdom Metazoa; phylum Mollusca; class Cephalopoda; order Octopoda; family Octopodidae; genus Octopus; species Octopus sinensis. Next base: position 53,750,399 of record NC_043007.1, on the reverse strand, counting down.
GCATCGGATTGTGGTTTAAATAATTTATTTAATTGACACTTGTATTTACCTGTTGTATACAGCAGAAAATCTGCTACATGACATTACCAACTTGCTTCGAGCTGGCGAAGTAGAAAATAAACAAGGGAAATACTGTGTCGATGTGGTGGGGTAGAACTGGGCATGTTTTGTACCGGTGTGTGCATTATCATTCAGTCATATCTGTTTATGTTCTGCAACTGTTACTGTGTTGAGTCATTCATGCTGAATATGTGGTTCTGTGTTGGCTGCTTGACTGGGGCAAGGTAACTGTTGGCTGTCTGCTTGACCGTTTGCCTGTTGATGGCTATCTGTCCGTCTGTCATGTGTCTGATTGTATTTATAATGGTCATGACAGCTAGAAGGACAGATATACCACAAGAGTAATTTCTACATTTGTAGTTCACCTCCTGTCCACTTAAACCTTAAATGACACTGCTCAAGCTGGAGTTCGAAGGGAAATCCATCCATCACTTTTTGACAGGACAAAGAAATTTCTTTCATGCCTGTTTGGCCAGTGGTGGATCAGACAAGCAAGAATCCTTAGATTCGGTTTCAAATCTCAGCTCAGAAAAAAGAAGTGTTAGTTTTTACACTACCCCACTTCTATTGAGAAAGCCAGAGAGATTGAACGATACAGATGCGAGTGATATTGAAAATGTGTAATTTGGTGTGTAATGCAGAAAAATGGATACAGTGTCATTTACAAACAAATGAATACATGTCAAAAACATGGGAAGTGAAAGAAATGAAAAAATGTAAACCTCACCAAAAAATCAACGTTCAGAGTTGGTGTGTGCAATATATGTTTGGTAATGTGCATATGCCTAGGCAGAAGCATAAATGTAATATGCTGGCACATTGAAAGAGATATGCAACTCTATTGATTACGCGACTCACTAGAGGTTTAATAGAGGTAAGGTGTCTTTCACTCAGGGCACTGTTTTTATTTTTGCTTGTTTGCTGTCACAACAAATCTGTGAGCAGTTAGACTGTCTCTGCACAGTGGGGTAAAAATCTCCAGTAGAAATTCACCAAACAAAGAAATTCTCACAATTTGCCGAGAGATGTGGGCGGTGGAAAATCTATGATGACTTTGACTTTCTCAGGAAGTGGGTAAATGCCATCCTTATCAACATGTGCCCGAGAAAATGAAGGAGCACAACTCCGAACAACACTTGCTGGCATTGGAATAGCAGGCGCAGGTGTTGATCATGCTCTTCGTCTGATCTACTGGCCATGACTACATCATTTATGTATGCATAGATGAAAGGCAAACCTCTGGTTACTGTGTCTATAAAACGTTGGAACGTCTGTGCTGTGTTGTGTAAACCAAAAGGCATACACAGGAATTCAAACATTCCAAAGGGTATCGTGACTGCTGTCTTTGAAATATCTGCACATTCTACAGGGATTTGATTGTAAGCTCACACAAGGTCAATCTTTGAAAAGCTGCAAGCTCCATGCAGCAAGCTAGAAAAGTTCTGTAGATGTGTGACAGGATATTCATCAGGTGCAGTGCAGTTATTTAGTGATTAATAATCACTGCAAACTCGCCAATTGGTTGATGACTTCTTAGGAACGCAGTGTATTGGAGAGGACCAGTTGCTGCTGGACGGGCGGATGATTCAGAGGTTGAGCATGTGCTGGAATTCTCACTTGATGGCCTTGAGACGATCTGGTGGTAACCTTCAGGGTCGTGCAGCTACAGGTGGTCCACAGGTCTTGATGTGGTGGGTGACTTCATGCTTGATAGGTTGACTATGGAATACTGGTTGAGCGACGTCCAGGTATTCTTTAAGGATAGCACTGTGACAGGTTGTCATTGTTTGCAAAATGATTGGGCCGACTGTGGCCATGTAAGCAGTTATACCATGCATAGTGAGCTGAGTGGTGCTGTTGACAAGTCTTCTGTGCTTGATATCTACCAGGAGACTGTAATGATGAAGGAAATTGGCTCCTAAGAACGGGGTTGGCAGTTTAGCGATGACGAATACTCACTGGAAGGTGCAGCATAGTCCGAAGTTCAGTGTTAGGTACTGTTCTCCATAGATTGGAATCAGTGAGTGGTTGACTGCCTGAAGACAGACTGGTGTCTCTTTTCTTTTGCCTGGAGTGCAGGAAACAGGGATTATGCTGACTTCCATGCCAGAGTCAACAACGAAGCGCATGCCTGTTACACAATCACAAACGAAAAGCAGTTGACTTTGTGGGTGAGAGTCAGGAACTTTCATCGCATTCAATTCCTGGCTGCATCGTTTCCCAAACAGGATGCTGAAAATGAGCATAGAATCGTGCATTTCTGCACTCATGTTCCAAATTTTCGGTATACCAACAAGTTTCCTGCAAATTACTGAAGGCATAAACGATTGGCTGTTTACTTCGACATGGGGTACCAAGTGATAGGGCTTGTATCTGCTGTGTCAGGGCTTGTATCTGTGATGCTCACTGCGTCACCAATGCACACAAATCAGAAATTTCTGAAGCACTGGATGACAAAAGGAAAGGATTGGTGGAAGGTATCACTACTTGGAATGCCATGTTGACTGTGGCTGAGTTCGCTGCTGGGTTTTGTTCTGACTAATCACAGCAATTTTCCAGTTCTGATGTGTGATTGAAGGCTGTCAGTCTTCATTGGGGTCACCAAATGTAGCAGGATGATGTAGCAAAAGATGTTGCTCAGGTAGCAAATGAAATAGGTATGTGGATGACCTCAAAGTAAAACAATGGAAAAGCATTGTGGTTTAAATAATTTATTCAATCGACACTTGCATTTATCTGTTGTATACAGCAGAAAATCTGCTACATGACATTACCAACTTAGATTTGAGTTGGCAAAGTAGAAGGGGAGATACTGTGTAGATGTGGTGAGGTAGAACCGGATATGTTTTGTGCCTGTGTGTACATTGTCATTCAGTCGTATCTGTTTATGTTCTGCAACTGTTACTGTGTTGAGTCGTTCATGCTGAATATGTGGTTCCGTATTGGCTGCTTGACTGGGGCAAGGTAACTGCTGGCTGTCTGCTTGCCTCTTGACCGTTGATGGCTATCTGTCCATCTGTCATGTGTCTGACAGTATTTATAATGGTCATGACAGCTAGAAGGACAGATATACCACAAGAGTAATTTCTATCTATGTAGATTGTCCACTTTTAACCTTAAATCCTGTCCACTTAAACCTGCCCACTTAAACCTTAAATGACACAGCTCAGGTCAGAAGTCAAAGGGAAATCCATCCATCACTTTTTGACAGGACAAAGAAATTTCTTTCGTGCCTGTTTGACCAGTGGTGGATCAGACAAGCGAGAATCCTTAAATTCAGTTTTGAATCTTAGCTCAGAAAAAAGAAGTGTTAATTTTTACACACATATGTATAGGTATATCACAATATGTGGATTCAAGAAACCTGGTGGTACTCATGAAAAAAGCTCCTTAATGTATCATTCTACAAAACATAGAATATATAGTACAATGCAAAAGAAAACCATAAGGAATGTATAAAGTTATAAATGATAAGAGAAATAATATGATGAAATTTATTTAACCATTACACTCACGGAGTGGTTGGCGTTAGGAAGGGCATCCAGCTGTAGAAACACTGCCAGATAAGACTGGAGCCTGGTGCAGCCTTCTGGCTTCCCAGATCCCCGGTCGAACCGTCCAACCCATGCTAGCATGGAGGACGGACGTTAAACGATGATGATGATGATGATGATTAGGCGCAGGAGTGGCTGTGTGGTAAGTAGCTTGTTTACCAATCACATGGTTCCGGGTTCAGTCCCACTGCGTGGCACCTTGGGCAAGTGTCTTCTACTATAGCCTCGGGCCGACCAAAGCCTTGTGAGTGGATTTGGTAGACGGAAACTGAAAGAAGCCCATCATATATATATATATATGTGTGTGTGCGTGTGTGTTTGTGTGTCTGTGTTTGTCCCATCCAACATCGCTTGACAAATGATGCTGGTGTGTTTATGTCCCCGTTACTTAGTGGTTCGGCAAAAAGAGACCAATAGAATAAGTACTGGGCTTACAAAGAATAAGTCCCGAGGTTGAGTTGCTCAATTAAAGGCGGTGCTCCAGCATGGCTGCAGTCAAATGACTGAAAACAAGTAAACGAGTATTAAAAAATTTTGTATATCACAGCAAATTTTGTAGCTTAAAGCATGTAAAGATAATTTATTTTATTATATTTAATATTAGCTTAAAAACTACAGTGTGTACAAACTTTAGGGGGCTAATTGGGCCTGTGGTCCAAAACTAAGCAGAAAAGTTATAAGGCATTTATTGGTATCTTACTATCTCAGATTTATATCATAGAGTATCACGTTTGGAGAATTTTGTATCACTGTGACATTTGGAGATGACTTTAAAGCAGCAGGATAAACAATATTCTTAGTTTTATATTTGGTGGAGTATGAAAAGATTATTGCAATTTCCAACTCTGGAACAACCAACATAGAGCTGACCATGGGAAAGCACTGCTGTATGAGTTGAAATCCAACAATTTTGAGTGATTGTCTTTGACTTTTGTTAACTGACATTGCAAAATTTACTCTTACTGGAAATTGAAGTCTCTTGAATTCAGAGGGCATATCTGCTAGAATCAGTGGAATTCTTGAAATAAACACATTTTCTCCCTTTCCTTGTCCAGTGAGGAAACCTCTCCCGGCCACTTTACCTGCTAGAAATAGCCACCCAAATGCTTTTAAATCAGATTCTAAAGTTGGATGTTAAATAACCAAATGAAGGGCAAATTTTTAATCCTGGGATCATCCTGATTCCAAAAAGGTATAATATGTCTATGTAGAGCAAATGAAGACTGATACAGGGGTACTAGACGGACAGACAGAATTTTGCTTTTATTAACATAGATAAATAAATTGCTTACATATCTGCGTTAATATAAATAATCCTTTAAGACAATGCAGAAATTAAGCTACATTCTCAGGTGAAAGAAAATATTAATTATAAGTCTAATTGGAATTCCTTAAATAGTGCCCTTATCACAAATTATACTTGTCATAATAAACCAAACAAAAGGTTCTTCTTTCACCTGAGGATGTAGCTTGATTCCTGCATTATTTTAAAGGATTATTTATATTAATGCAGACATGTAATTACTTATTATTAAATATAATAAAATTAATTATTTTTATGAAACAATTTGTTGTGATATAGAAATTTTCCAATGGTTAAATAAATTTTGTCATATTTCTCTCATCATTTATAACTTACATATACATACTAAGACAATTGTTTGTTTGTTTTCCACCTGCCTTCGTCTTTTGTCTATTTTCATAAAGCTTCCCATTATATATATACACATATACATATATACACACACTTATAAGTAAATGATAAATAATGGAATGAGCAACATTATTTAAAATTCGCTACAATTGTTTCAACACATTTGTACATCTTTAGCACATTAGTGAAGTGTTGTGTAATCATTATCATACGTCCAAGGTGTAAAGTGCACCTCTTCAGGTAATTGTTTAAGTCTTGTTTAAGTAAGTCTTGTTTCTCATTGATTGAGTTATGATAAGGGTCCAAATTCCCTTGTCAAAGTAAGGTGCAAGATGTTTTGATTATGTAAATATGGCAAAATATTGAGAGTTCAGTTCATGTACTACAATAGCAACTGCGTTTAATATTTTCCAGGATATTTAATGGCTGCAGTTTATTGAAATCTGAATATTTTGCACAGGAAAACTACATTCATATGGGTTTTAGATGGTAAATTGGATCATACAAATATTTCCAAAGATATACAGGACGCACATGGGACTTAAGTCAAAATAGTTATCAGACCTTTAAAAACTTGATTTGAAATTGGATGAGTAATAACAGAAATTTTTTTCAAAATTGATGCTGGCATCTTATAATGAGTTCAGTTTGCTGTGTAATAAGAAGCTTGCTTCCCAACCACATGGTTCTGGGTTCAGTCCTACTGTGTAGCACCTAGTGCCTTCTACTATAACCTTGGGTTGGCCAGAACCTTGTGAGTGGATTTGGTAGACAAAACCTGGAAAGAGCCCAAATCCAGGAGAGAAGCACACTTTAAGTTATAGAGCAGTAGAGTATATAGAAAAAGATAGATATAGTCAATCTATGGGACTACCCTGGGTTTCATGTCCATAAAGTACTTAGCTTTACAGCACTTCTTCAGACACTAAAACCTGTTGGCCTATGGCCTCTCTAGCAAGTGGTCTCTCTAGAAAATGGAGGAGGGAAAAACTTCATTACTCTATATCAACAACAAGGGATTGTCTCCCTTTGATCACTATTAATTGACCATGCTGGTGTGTAGATCCCAGGACATCAGCAGGAATTTCTTGAAGTGCAAACAGGGCTTGAAGACTTCTGTCCTGGAGTTAAGGATGTTCCCTGGGTTGAGGGAGTCCTTTAATATCCCCATCCATTCAGCTATGCACAGTTTACAATGCTTGCTTCCATTTATGTAGGGGCCTGGATTTTCTAGGATCTTCCATGATATATGTGGAGTTCCATCAGCTTTCAGCTGTCAAACATAGCTGGCTAAGGATGTAGCATATCTCCTTTCCGAGATCCTGAAAGAAGATCTGTTGTTGGAGAGGTGCTGTTTGCATATGTTACTGGGACACCTGATGTAGCTCTGTGTGTGGGTTTTGGTAATTCTGTTGATGTTGATGCTGCTGCTATTATTGTTGGTACTGGCATCTTTAAAGCTGGCATTGGTGTTGTTACTGGTACTGGTGCCATTAATACTGGCATAGGGTACATCATCGGTGGTGGCACTGTTGCTGGTGTTATAGCCATCATTATTGGTGTTGTTGGAGCTGTTATTGGTGCTATCATGGTGGATGATATTCTCACTGTTGTTATGGTTATCATTAGCGGTGGTGCTGCTATTATTTCTGCTGTTGCTATTGGTACTGTCAATCCTGCTATGGTAGTAGTCATTGGGAAAGCTGATGCTGTTGCTGCTGCTACTCGGTCTACCACTTCAGCTTCATAGACATCTCCCTTGGTTTCACAATGGCTTCCCACAGGGCATCTGTTGTAGTCCTTGCATGAGGATCACACCTCTGATTGTAACCTAGGGGTGTTGACTAGAATGCTCATAATATTGGGGGCACAGCTAAAAGACACCCTTAGGTTATGTCTGTTGAAAATGCATTCATATCTATGTGAATGTGTGACGTGTTTATCTACTAGCCTAAGGAACATCCTACCTACACATGTTTTTATGCTGTGGGTGAAAGAAGGGGGCAAACTAACTAATATTTCTGTGGTGCTTAGAGCCCAGCATGTAGGTAATGTAGTCCCTAAACATGCTAGCAGCTAGTACCTCATTATATTAGGGGGCTGCTGCATCAAAAATCTCGTGGCTAGAGGAAAGGTTTGTGATCCTCTTGCTGACACCCTTCACTAGGTTTTTGAAGACGATGGGTGGGTGGCAGGAGGTATGTTGATATATGTCAGGCTCTCATTTGGTTTGCAGTAGGGCCTGTATGTACTGGAACCCAAGTCGAGTGGGATGATTAAGAAGTCTGCAGTGGTGAGATTGGTCTCAAGAGTAATTTTCAGTCCCATGGAGCCAAGGGTGCTAATTAGATCTTTCCTAAGCTTGTCTAGGGTGGGTGCATTGGCTCCTCTAGAGATGCCCTGGGTGTCATCTCTGTAGAGACCAAAGAGGATAGACGGGAATTTCTTCTTAAGGGCATTGAGGTTATGCACACACACACACATATGCTTGCATTCATATACACACATACATACATACATATATATGTATTCTTTTTGTTTTGCATAAGTCATGCACAGGTAATGTATGAAAAATATGTGTCTGTATGCATACATACACATATACATACATATATGCATGAGCAAATACTATTGTATATGTGTGTGTATGTGTGTGTGTGTGTGTTGGGACAGACAAAAATATATGTTCTGTTATTTTGTGCATGCATGGGTATACACAATGCATGAAGGCATCCATACATACCCATACATATACACAGGCACACATGCATACACACATATATATACACATACATATACATAGGTGTGCATGTGTGCACACATCCACACAAATGCATGCATATGTAAACATCCATGCATATATGCAGAAATCTGTATATACACATGCACACATACATGCACACTTGCATATACATATACAACACACACACACATATGTATATTGGAGTTTGACCCAATTTACCTACTTACTATCTATCTGTGTGTGTGTGTGTGTATGTGTGTGTATGAAGTTAATGTTCATTGACCTGGATAAGGCCTTCAACAGAATCCCCCACTCTCTGACATGGTGTCTCTGAGGAAGCTAGGGAAAGAAGAATGGCTAGTGGAAGCCATGCAAATTATGTACTGACAGTAAAGTGAGAGTTAGTCATGTATACAGCAATGAGTTTAGAAAACATGTAAAACTTCATTCTCATTAAGAATCGATTTTCAATCCCCTATTTTTCGTTACTGTCCATAACAGAGGAATTTAAGACTGAGTGCACCTGGGGACTATAATGGGCTGATGACCTAATTTTCATAGTAGAATCTATAGCAGAATTATAAAATAATTCCAATTTTATGTAAACAAAACCTGGAATTAAAGGGTCTTAAAATTAACTTAGCAAAGACCACTGCTTTAGTAAGTAAGGAAACTGACAAGATTCTGATACCCTCAGGTAAATAGCCCTGCTTGATGTGTAGGAAAGGTGTAGGCAGGAATTCAACACAGTGCAAATCATGGACACACAAGAAATGCAGTGAAATCACAGGAAGGATAATGAAGAAAGTAATGTTTGTATGTGAAAGATGCGCAGAAGCAATAAATACTAAGGGCATGCAGAAAATAGAATTTCTCAGCAGGCTCCCTTGAAGTAGTAGATAGTTTCAGTATGTTAGATTTCGTGGATAGTATTAGCAAATTTGGGATACCCAAGCAAAGGTTAAATGTCAATGTCCCTACATATGAAGGCTTCTGCTCAATCAATTCATTTATTAAATGACAGTCTCAGTCTCAGGTTTTAATGTTAAAAATGGTACAAAACAAGGTTGTGTTTTGGCACCAGTATCATCTGCACTATTTTTTGCAGTAATGTTGGATTGTGTCTTTTCTGATGTAGAAGAGAGTGTGTATCTTAATATTAGAATATGGGAGGCATCTTCAACCAATAGCGTTTCAAAGCAAGGACTAAAATTGCATCTCAGACAAGAGACTTACTTTTTAGATGACTGTGCCCTAGTTGCTCATACACTCATGGACATCCAACACATCATTGATAGATTTGTAGCAGCAGCCAGATCTTTTAGCTGAACTGTCAACATAAAAGACTGAACTGTTTTACCACTCATGTCTGGTAACAATCTAGGAATCTTTCCCAGCATGTTAGTTGAAGGCAAAACTCTGAAATGGTTGGCTTTAGGAAAAGCATTCAGTTGTAGAAACCCTGCCAAATCAGACTGGAACCTGGTGTAGTTCTCCGGTTATAATCTCCAGTCAAACTAACAAATGCCAACGTGGAGAGTGGACGTTAAATGATGATGATGATGAAAATGATATATATATATTATCTCTTAACTTATTGGTTCAGAGTGCTCAACCGAAATTTGAGAGGTGCAGGGTTTGATTCTCTAAGGAGACTTGCTGGTCACTGTTTTCCATTTTCCAAAGGGTATTTACCTGATTTTCTAAAAGGTACAGATGGGGTTATGTGGTAAGAAGCTTGCTTTCCAAGCACATGGTTCCAGGTTCAGTCCCACCACATGGCACTTTGGACAAGTATCTTCTTCTGTAGCCTCAGTCTGACCAAAGCCTTGTGAGTGGATTTGGTAGAGGAAAACTGACAGAAACCCATCATATATCATCATCATCATCATCATCGTTTAACGTTCGCTTTCCATGCTAGCATGGGTTGGACGGTTCAACTGGGGTCTGGGAAGCCAGAAGGCTGCACCAGGCCCAGTCTGATCTGGCAGTGTTTCTACAGCTGGATGCCCTTCCTAACGCCAACCACTCCGTGAGTGTAGTTATTATTATTATTATTGTTATTATTATTATTATTCATTTTGTTCAATGTGTACAAGTACGTATGTGTTCAATATTGTTTTATTCAATTTTAGAAAAACTGAAGCATGTCATAGACAATTCTAGAACAAATTGAATTTTGTGCATGACTTTTGGCTCATCCTGTATGTATGTATATGTATGTATGTATGTATGTGTGTGTGTGTATATATATATATATATATGTATATGTATGTATTTTGGCCTGCTGACTTAGTCAGTAGGGTGGCCTCATTAGAAAGCTAAAACGATGCAAAGTGCATTGTGACTAGCGATGTATAACAGCATTCAACAGTCTGCTCAATCACATGATCATGTGATATATATATGTGTATGGGACACTGCCTATGTGTGTGGTGGGAGGAAGAAGGAGCATCTGTTTAGGTGTATATATGCAGGGTTGTTTGGGGAACAAGAATGAAAACGTGTTTGCATGATTAAGTATGCATGTGCGTGCATGCGTGTGTGCGTGCATGCGTGTGTGCATGTATTTGTGGGTGTGTTATTCCATATTGATTGCCATGGAGTGGTTTATGTGAGTGTGTAGGTGTTAATGTGTATGTGTAAGGGCATGTGCTTGTTTGTTTATACATGCCTCTACATGAAACTGTGTATATATATATGAGTATGTGTATCTTTGTTTGCCCCCACCACCATTTGACAATTGGTGTTGGTGTATTTGTGTCCCTATAATATAGCAGTTCAACTAAAGAGACCTATAGAATAGGTACCTGACTTAAAACAAAATAACTACTGGGGTCGATTCATTCAGCTGAAAATTCTTCAAAGAAGAATTTACTGAAAAAGTAAAAGACAAAGGATAAAGATATACATATATATAATGTATATATACATCATCATCATCATCATCATTTAACATCCGTTGTCCACACTGGAATGGGTTTAACAGTTTGACCAGGACTGCTAAGCTGAGGGGTTCATTATATATTATCTTTGTACTCATCTTAATTTGTATTTTATGTTATTTATCTATTTATTTATTTATTCATTTATATGTAGATATATACATATATTTCTATTTATTTTTTACTTGTTTATTTATTTATTAATTTATTTTATTTTATTTTATTTTATTTTACTTTATTTTATTTTATTTATTTTATTTATTTATTTATTTATTTAAAATTTATTTCTATTTTATTTTATTTTATATATTTTTTAACTTTATTATTTTTATTGTATTTTATTTTATTTTATTTTTTTATTTTATTCTATTTTTTAAGTAATAACACTTAGTAATTCATAATTAATTTAATTTATAATTATTTACTTATATATTATTTAATGGTAAGTCCGGTTAACTTATTGTATATGTATTTATACGTCCATTAATATTTAAATATATATATATATATATATATATATATATGTATGCAAATGTTTGCATACACAGCAAAGGTGAATGTGCGTATGTTTGTGAATATGCACGAATGTACGTGTGTGTGTGTGTATGTGTAGATGTTAATATAATTTTCTTGCTGGTGGAAACGAAAGATCGCCTAAAATGGTAATACAACGATATAGGAGTTTCAGTGATGTGATGGTATGTTTAAGAAATGTAGTGTCATTTTGATTATATATCGTAGAATAATAACGTATTTTGACTACTTACAATTAATCTACTTGTATCTTAATTAATAGTATTTTCTGTTAACTTATTGTGTATGTATTTATACATCCTTTGATGGGCAAACATGTATTTTGTATTTTATAATTTAGTAAATATTTGAATAGAAACATAGTAGAAATGTAAAGATATAGAAATTTTTTTTTAGTGGTAGGATAATTTGTTCACGAAAAATACGGTGTTATTTTAATTATGTACCTTATGATAATTTACATTCTTCATCTGGGTATAAATGTATGTATGATTGCATATACGAATTTATGAATATATGTGAGTGGATCTGTTTGTAAGCATGTATGTGTGTGTAAGTGTGGGCTAGTATCTCTTATGTTATGTTGTGATTTGGCTGTGTATGTGCATATGTACGCACGTTTGCAAGTGTGCGCGTGTGGATGTTTCTCAACTAACCAACCGTAAAAAAAAACAATTGTAATTTAAATTTAAAAGTATAAGCCAATCAAATTCCGGCGTTCGTTTCATAACTATTTCGGAAATTAATAATATATTAGTGTCACAATAGAAATTATTAATTCACATGCATCTGTGGAAATTAACACCATGTAAACTGATTGACTTGACTGCTTTTTTTGTATGTATGTGCAAATATTTAATGCCTTGCATAATACTGTGGTATTATGTTGGTCCCTAGTTTTGCTACTATATTGCTAATTATGTGATGTATGTATTGTTTTATTAGTATTGATGTTATTAGAAATAAGAACAATGATATTGGTAGGATATTGATAACGGTATTGATGTTAACATTAATGACTTTTTGTAAATTAATATAAGGTAATACTGACTCTATATATATGCATTGAAGTATGAATATGTCTATGTTCTCTACGTTGTAATATCTTAATATTAAGTTGAAAAACATTGAATATGGAACATATATATATTTATTGATTTATATTATTTGTATTATTATGTATATGTATATGTGTATGTATAAGAGTATGAGTATATGCACTCATATATATATGTAAATGATCTATTATGGATATGTACCCACACTTATATGAGTATATATGTAATTTGGTTTATACTTTAGAATCTCTGAAGAGGCCTTAGGATATCTTTGTAAATGTCTCATTTATAACTTCATATTGACATACTATACATGGCTAATATAGGTAAAAGGAGACATACTTATCTGCATGACCGAAACAGCTGTAAGATAGAGTGTATATTTATATTTATATCTATTTATATTTATTTATTTATATCCTCTTATAATGTTTGTACTTATTGTATTGTATTACTCATTCATGTACGTTGTTTTGTTTTATATTTTTATGTTTAACCTTAATGTTCTTATGTAGTGGTTTAATAAAGTATGTGATTGGGTATTATCTGGTAGTTGATAAATGATTTAGTTGTATTTCTCCATTTTCTTATTTTGTATATATATATATATATATATATATATATATATATATATATATACATATATGATATATATATATATATAATACATATATGATATATACTCTTTTAGTCTTTTACTTGATTCAGTCACTTGACTGTGGCCATGCTGAAGCACCACCTTTATTTGAACAAATCAACCCAGGACTTATTCTTTGTAAGCCTAGAAACCTAGCACTTATTCTCTTTTGCCAAACTGCTAAGTTATGGGAACGTAAACACACCAACATCAGTTGTCAAGCGATGGTGGGGGTACAAACACAGACACACATAATACATACATGCTTACATACATATATATATATATATATATATATATATATACTAGCAGAATTGCCCGGCGATGCTCGAGGGTGAATTGCTTGAAAGTACTGTTAATGATTGCACTGAATTATGATGATATTCAGGCAAATATTGATATAAGTTTACGGCGAATGAATGTATTTGTAAGTGTATAGAAAGCCGTGTAAAGGGGTTCCTAACCCCTTGTAGAATGGTGTAAGAATTGAATGCGAGGTTGCCTTGAAAAGAGCCATGTTATTGTTCTCATAATTGTAAGAATTTGATAGTCGTAAAACGTTCGCAGGTGAATAGGGTCTCTTCGTTTTCCACGAACGGCAGCTGATGTGCTGTTCCAAAACTTCATGCTGTGTTAAAAGAGAATGGATGCCCTATGTAGGCAAGGGGGGAATGAAGCATGGGTAAGTAAATATGGGTAATTTATAAAATATTGAACAATAGCATCTACTCACCATATGTCAGACCGGCAAGACTGTAGTGGTGCTGAATAGATGAATCACAACACAGTGGTGGAGATGTTTTCATTGATGGGCGTTATGATTAAATTTGTTGTATAAAATGATCTGTTGCTTAGTTTCCAAAGTGTATGTTGCGATCGTGTTATCGCTTATGTAAACATTAACAGTGAGAGTGTAGATGTAGGGGGTAGATGTGTCATGTGCGTTGGATATAGAAGATGAGGCTGGTGGTTTGATGATGAATGGATAGAAATAGAGGTGAGCGAAGGACAGGTGTTGGTTAAATGTGAATTAATGTCATGAAACGCCTAAAAATGTAAATGCCATCATAAAAGAGAGTCGTATGTAAGTGAAATACTAACGTGTTCGAAAATGATGAAACGTAATCCTATAAAACCTCCTTGTACATAATGTTTTTTGTTTTTCGTTGTGGAACGAATGCGAAAGCATCACTGTTGCTGCCGACACATGAGCAGGCAACATAAAGCTGACCATGAGAGAAACATGGCTCTCCCAAATGTATTCCCGCCACAGACAGTGTTTGACCCTGCGCTTTGTTAATTGACATTGCGAAACATGGCCTTACTGGGAACTGGGACCTCCGAAATATGAAAGGTAGGTCTGCTCCTGATGGGAAAAGATGCATCCTAGGTATGAGCACAACGTTGCCTCGACCGCACCTTGTGATAATGGTGGCCTCAATCAGATTGGGAGATAAGGACTTAACGATGAAACGTGTGCCATTGCATTGTTTTGGGGGAACCAAATTTCTAATGAGCATTATAGGGGCACCAACTTTAAGTTTGAGAATGTGTGCTGGTAGTCCGGGGGGTGGCTCAAAGGAATTGAGTACCTCTATTGGATAGTTGATGACGTCCTCTGGGTCAGAAGTTGTATCGATAGACTTATATACATAGATATCCCCAGGAATGAGTTTTAGCATTTCATCATTAATATGGTGAACAGTTTTATTCCTCGGGGCCAGAATAGCCCTTTGACCAATCCAATCCATATTCTGATAATTAGCTTGTAGATCTGGGAACACTGCATCTCTGAGATTAGAAGGCGTTTTAACAATGGTACAAATGGAATCGATGGCAATATTACCATTTTCATCCTCTGGTATTTTGCCTTCGCCAAGTGCAAGGAGGGTGTGAGAAAATGCTGCTGATGTGATATCACGTCGCCTATGAGCATGCATATTGGTGTGAAGTTTGAGAGTCTTCACCAGTGGCCACAATGTGGGTGACTTACGACACGCACTTACTGCATCAGCTGTAGTCCCTTTGGGAATAACGGGAAGTGTTTGCCGGAAGTCCCCTGAAAGAAGAAGTGTTATGCCTCCCATGGGAGCTGAAGAGTGTTTGATGTCTCCGAGAGATCTATCTAGTGCCTCAAGAGCACGTCTGTGGGCCATCGTGCATTCATCCCAAACGATAAGCTTGCATCGTCTGAAGACTTCTGCCTGATCGGAGCTGTTACTGATATTGCAAGTTGGTGTCTCAGTCTTCGCTAAGTCAAGCGGGAGCTTGAAAGTGGAGTGAGCTGTCCTGCCGCCTGGCAACAAAGTAGCAGCAATTCCAGATGATGCCACAGCTAGGGCAATGCCTTGTGTTCGCCTAATCTCAGCCAATATTAATTTGTTGACAAAAGTTTTCCCAGTGCTCCCAGGCGCGTCCAGGGAAAAAATCCCCCCAGCTTTGGCCCGGACTGAATTAACAACGGAATTGTAAGCGAACTTCTGTTCTGGAAGGAGCTTTGGCTCATTGTCGGCTATGTACTCGGCAAGCTCGTCAACATTAAAACATGTCTCACGCAGCAAATGTGAAGACACAGTGTTTGTGCCTACACATGCCAAGTCACCACACAGTGGGACTGAACCCAGGACCATGTGTTTGGAACGTAGTTTGTTACCACACAGCCACACCTGCCCCTATGTGTGTGTGTGTGTGCGTATGTGTGTATGGGTAGATATATTATGCATGTATATATGTGTATATATATATGTGTACATATTACATGTACATCTATATATATACATCTACACATAAAATACAAAATACAAAGTTATATCTTGATATCGCTAGTGATAACAATACTCAAAATATATGTAACGAACTTGATGTGAGTGAATATCTTGTCTTGTACTTTCGGGGTACAAGAAAGCAATCACTCACTAGCCGTTGCTTTAATAATCCAGAATCTCTGCCCGTCAGAAACAACAAGACGCAGACGTAAAATATACATATATTACTTTATTCTCTTTCTTGGTAACAATAACAATAAGTGTGTTATCTGATGTCCTTGGTTCTGGGCGCGCAAGGCTGAAATATTGTAATATTTACAATATTCAGCCGCCAAGAACAGAAACGGATTCAAGATGACGTCGAACAATGGAGACGATGTTGGTCTGCAACAATTTGGTTAAAGGCCTTTTGGTAAGGACTGCTAGAAGCAAGTCCTGACGGAGAGAGAAAATATGTGACCGCTGCCTTCGATAGCCATGTCCCAAGTCGCCGCTGCTGCTGCCAGCGGTCAAACGTTCTACGAGCCCCTTACCTTGGCTAACCACCAGGTAGGCAAAAGGGTCGTGCTTCCGGTGGTTCGCGCATGCGCGAGAGGGCCCTTCCTTTCTGTGCCTTGGTGAAGGCACCAACACGCGCGAAATAGAAAATGGTATCACTACAAGGCTCCCCTCCAGTGCGTTCGCACGAAAGGAAACTTATTGTAGTGACTGCAAAACTCAAGGTGGACACCAGATAACCAAATAGCACACAATAATATAATAGCAAAATTTATAACATACACAAGAAATTTACTAAAGGAAAAAGAGAAAAAATACTCAATGAGCAAAAATCAAGAGTGCATGCATGAAAGTGTATACGTCACAAAGTATAAACCCTTCCGCTGTAGAGAGCGGAGGGAAAGCAAAAACTCACAGTTAATGAACCTAAACGAAATTAAAATCCAACTTCTCTAAAGGTGGTTGATCCTGCAAAATAGCAATTAAATCAATTGCTGCAGGAGAGGAAATGGAATTGGCAGAAGCTCGCTAGTAACACAAAAGGCAAAAGTGCAAACATGCTGGTGTGATGCGCGACACAGATAATTTTCTGTTAATTACGTGACCAACAGTGGTCTAACAGGGAAAAATAATTACGCCTAAACATGGCGCAGCGCATGTGAACATCCGACGTCCTATGAGTCGGGAAAAACTAAGCTACTGCAAACGTGTTGCAAAAAAAACACGGCAAGTACACGTGCGGAGCAAGAGGCGCATGAAATGCAATAGAGCTTGCCAGACCGAAAAACAGCAAGAATATGCCAGTGGTTGAGCGATTATCTGCCTCGTTCGTACAGGAACAAAGGTATGACATGCTGGCGCGTTATAATGGACAAACAACCCTCTCTATGTATACGTGACCGCTAGGGTCTATAGAAATGAGGGGTGTCCACAAAAGGCAAATTTAGCATGGAAAAAAAAAAAACAAGCGAGAAAAGCATGTGTGACGTATGTATGTGAGAGAGAGCATTTATGTGTGTGTACGTGTGTGCGACAGAAATACATACAAGGTGAATGCGAGCAAAATATAAAAAAATACAGCGCATAGAAAAAATGTCTCTCGGGCTATTCCAGACAATGGAATTAGTTTACCAGTCTATAATAGCCTGATGCACAATAGCAGTTCGTTCTGTAACAGAATGTTGAGATCACAAATGCAGATGCCGATTGAACACATATCGTGTAGCGGTTGTGGCTTCGATGCTGTGACAGGTTAACTGGAACAGAAGAATCTCGTAGATAGACGGTGCTGTTTATCCTTGGTGTGCATATGCACAAAACAGCGTGCACGCTAAAGTTCCGCGAGTTGCTATGTACATCTTGTGGAGGTCGACGGTGTTGAAAGGCGACGTTGGTGGTGGAAGGCGACTGTAGTGGACTTGAGACAACATCGTTCTTAGTGATGATGGCGACGAAGATAGCGACGACGTGAAGTAGAAAGACGACGATGATGATGACGAAGGCAGAGAAAAAACATCGATGATATGATGGCGTTCGTCATCATGGCTGTAGAATAAGAAAGAGGCTCCTTCTACAACTGTTTGTGGTGGCCGGAAACAAATCGTCGAAAGATGATGCGTAGAGTTAAATCGTGTTCCGACTTCGCAGAAAAACTGGATTTCTTTTTTTTTGTTGATAAGTGATCTCTGGTTTTAGACCAGAATCACGTCGGGGTCACCAGTGAAACGAACTTGATGTGAGTGAATATCTTGTCTTGTACTTTCGGGGTACAAGAAAGCAATCACTCACTAGCCGTTGCTTTAATAATCCAGAATCTCTGCCCGTCAGAAACAACAAGACGCAGACGTAAAATATACATATACTACTTTATTCTCTTTCTTGGTAACAATAACAATAAGTGTGTTATCTGATGTCCTTGGTTCTGGGCGCGCAAGGCTGAAATATTGTAATATTTACAATATTCAGCTGCCAAGAACAGAAACGGATTCAAGATGGCGTCGAACAATGGAGACGATGTTGGTCTGCAACAATTTGGTTAAAGGCCTTTTGGTAAGGACTGCTAGAAGCAAGTCCTGACGGAGAGAGAAAATATGTGACCGCTGCCTTCGATAGCCATGTCCCAAGTCGCCGCTGCTGCTGCCAGCGGTCAAACGTTCTACGACCCCCTTACCTTGGCTAACCACCAGGTAGGCAAAAGGGTCGTGCTTCCGGTGGTTCGCGCATGCGCGAGAGGGCCCTTCCTTTCTGTGCCTTGGTGAAGGCACCAACACGCGCGAAATAGAAAATGGACGGTGCGCGCGCGCGCACCGTTATAGTATCACTACATATATAACAGACTGGAATTGTAGGCCTGTCTCTTGCAATTTCGATCAATTGGATGTTGTCCCCCCTCTTGTATAGAAGTGTACGGCTGCAGCGAAATTCATTTTTTTACTTTCTTCTATCGCAGGCATTTTAACAAAAATGCTTCCGTAAAGACAGTGAAAATATTGTCAATTTCCCCAAACAGGGACACAATTCAATTTTTAAACAATGACCAAAGCCCCTTCTCCGAAAGGGGGAGGGTTACGGTTTACAATTATTTAACAAATGCAACACAACAACGTTTCCGTGACGAGGAACCAACAAACGTGATTACAATAGTCAAACAGTAATAATAATAACAACAAACCTTTTTAATTTATCCCCATTTATGTAAAACCACTTATTGAAGTTCAAGTCATTGATGCAATTTTATACGAATTGCTAATACACACACACACACACACACACACACACACACACACACACACACACATAATAAGGGTGAAAAATTGAATATTAATTTGATTAATATGAATTGAAAACCAGTGGTGTAGCATGTAAGACCATAGCGGATCTTCCTCTAGCAAAAAGGATGACCAGTATTAATGGCTCATCCCTGTTATATAAATACTTTCACTTTAATAGTTTCACACTTGCAAAGACAAAGCAGAAGAAAGTGTGGTGGTAATATCAGGAGTAAACCACTTGAAATCAGAGAGGTAAATCGTAAAATATTGAGTTTTCTCGAATTTTTGCTTTATTGGGGGTGAAATTGAAAAAACTTTACATGCCATGACCCAATCGAATCTACTTGGAAAAATCATAGGTAAATTCCAATTGAAGAAATTCTATATTGTAGAATTGTATTAAAAAGAAACATGGGAACAGGCAGAGAAAATCTGCCTTTTATCATAAGACTAGCAGAATTGCCCGGCGTTGCTCGGGGCTGAATTGCTTGAAAGTACTGTTAATGATTGCACTGAATTATGATGATTATTCAGGCAAATATTGATATAAGTTTACGGTGGGAGATAAGGACTTAACGATCAAACGTGTGCCTTTGCATTGTTTTGGGGGAACCAAATTTCTGATGAGCATTATAGGGGCACCAACTTTAAGTTTGAGAATGTGTGGTGGTAGTCCGGGGTGCTCAAAGGAATTGAGTACCTCTATTGGATAGTTGATGACGTCCTCTGGGTCAGGAGTTGTATCGATAGACTGATATACATAGACTTCCTCAGGAATGAGTTTTAGCATTTCATCATTAATATGGTGAACAGTTTTATTCCTCGGGGCCAGTATAGCCTTTTGGCCAATCCAATCCATATTCTGATAATTAGCTTGTAGATCTGGGAACACTGCATCTCTGAGATCAGAAGGCGTCTTAACAATGGTACAAATGGAATCGATGGCAATATTACCATTTTCATCCCCTGGTATTTTGCCTTCGCCAAGTGCAAGGAGGGTGTGAGGAAATGCTGCTGATGTGATATTACGTCGCATATGAGCACGCATATTGGTGTGAAGTTTGAGAGTTACTTCCCTTTATTAAAAAAAATATGCATTAAAATGGAAAAAAATGATGGTAAATTATTTGTAAAATCGTAGACTCATCGTAGACGCGCGCTAATACCCAGAAGGGCTCGATATGAATCACGACTATAAGATGCCCGGTTTTGGTTAAACTGCATCGCAAAATGTGGGAGTAGTTAGGAATCTAAATCGGAGTAGAGAGACACACAACCTTTCTTTTATATATAAAGATTTTCGTCCTAAAAAACTTTGTATGGATTGAATGGTTACCTCTATGGAAATATATACACGCACATTATACATACATGTCTGTATAGATGAATATATAAATACACTTAAATATCTATATACACTTTTGTGCGATCTTTCTGCTACTTAGAGATAACTTTAGATCTTATTTTCGTCCTAAAAAACTTTCTGCGGAGTGAATGGTTACGTCTATGGAAATATATACACACATTATACATACATCTGTGTATAGATGAATATATAAATACATTTAAATATCTATATACACTTTTGGGCGATCTTTCTGCTACTTGGATATACTTTAGATCTTATATTCGTCCTAAAAAACTTTGTATGAATTGAAAAAGAAAATGAATTGAAATTTTTAAGAAAGGAATTTGTTTACATACATGTGTGAAATGGCAAATGTTTGTGCAGGGTAGATGTGTAGAACTGATGTATTATAATGAATAGTCCTTCTTGTTGTGAATATTAATTTGATTAATATGAACTGAAAACCAGTGGTGTAGCATATAAGACCATAGGTGATCTTCTAGCAAAAAGGATGACCAGTCTGACTGGCTCATCCCTGTCACTCACTCACACACACACACACACACACACGCACACGCACACACACACTCACACACACGCACACACACACACGTTAGCTTACAATTTTATTTATATATTTGCGTGTCTATGTGTGTAAAGAGGAAGTGGGAGTAATATGCAGAGTGAAAGAGTGAAATGGTAAAATATTTAGTTTTCTCGAATTTTTTCTGAAATGGGGGTGAAATTGAAAGAAATTTTGTATGCCATGACCGAATGGAAGTACTTTGAAAAATCATAGGTAAACTCTAATTGAAGAAATTGTGTGAGGAGTAAATCGTTATGTATTTATTTGTTTCTGTTTGCTGTGTTTTTTTTTGAGTAGTGGTTTAAGGTACACTTGCAAAGAGAAAGTATGAGAAATTATGTTGATAGCATGAGTGAAGCAGTTCATCCGTTTTATATAAATACTTTCACTTTAATCGTTGCACACTTGCAAAGAGAAAGGAGGAGAAATTAGGGTGATAGCATGAGTGAAGCAGTTCGCTCCGTTTGTGTGTGTGTGTGTGTGTGTGTGTGTGTGTGTGCTGTAGCCCAGACTAAGAAAAGCACTTCACTTACACACCACAATGTGAGTTTTCTCGAAATTTTGCTTAATTGGGGGTGAAATTTGAAAAACTGTACCTGGCACGACCCGATGTATTCTACTCTTAAAAATGCTAGGTAAATTGTAATTGAAGAAATCCTATATTGTAGATTTCTATAAGAGACAAAGGGAGGCAGATAAAATCTGCCTTTTATAATAAGATATATATATATATTGGTAAAAACGGTAAGATAACAAAAGAAAGAAAGAGACCTCAATATTATGTAAATAGAGGAATTTATCTGTAAATATAATATGTGACAATTATTTGGTAGCCAAGATAAAACTCTGAGTTTCAGATGCCGAGGTGGAAATCCACACCACCATCTCTTCAGTTATCTGGCCATCGGAAAAACGTTATGAAAAAAGACCATTATACAAAGGGAAATTACTGTGTTATAGACCACTATTTATACAAAAGCGCTAATTCTAATGACAGCTAATTAAGATAAGTTCATAGTAAACGCGTAAGCGCGCTTGTTCATATGTACACATGTGCGCTCGCACACCCACATGTGTACGCATACATCACTATGAAAACGTACACGTCTTCACTTGCATGTGCTCGTGTGTGTGTGTGGATTTGTATGTATATGCATATACATTTGGCAAAAGATGCGAGTGAAGATGTGTACGTTTTTATAGTGATGTATGCATACGCACTTGGGTGTGCGAGCACACATATGTACGTATGAACAAGCGCGCTTATGCATTTACAATGAACTTATTTTAATTAGCGGTCATTGGAATTAGCGCTTTTGTATAATGGTCTTTTTTCATAGTGTTTTTCCGATGGCCGGATAACTGAAGAGATGGTAGTGTGGATTTCCACCTCGGCATCCGAAACTCAATGTTTTATCTTGGCTACCGAATGATTGTCACATAAAAAGGGTAAAGACCCCCTTCGGTCAGGCACTGACCATGGGTTTGCACCTAGAGAGATACCCTCTGAGGCACAAGTCTGGGCAAGGTTGTTTTATGGAAGACCAGCAGTCGCCCATGCATACCGGCCTCCCCTCTCCACGTCACCGATGTTGTCCAAGGGAAAGGCAAGGGCCGATACAGCTTGGCACCTGTGACGTCGCAACTCATTTCTACAGCTGAGTGAACTGGAGCAACGTGAAATAAAGCGCCTTGCTCAAGAACACAACACACAGCCCCGTCCGGGATTCGAGCTCACAACCTCACGATCGTAAGCTCGACGCTCTAACCACTGAGCCATGCGCGTTAACTAGATTGTCACATATTATATATATATATATATTATATATATATATATATATATATATTATATATATATATATATATATGTGTGTATGTATGTATGTATGTATGTACGACAGGCTTCTTTCAGTTTCCATTTACCAAATTCACTTACAAGGCTTTGATCAGCCTGACACTACAGTAGAAGACACTTGCCCATGGTACTATGCAGTGGGACTGAACCCAGAATCATGTAGTTGGGAAGCAAGCCTCTTACCACACAGTCATGTCTGCACCTATTATATATATATATATATATATGTGTGTATGTATACAAGAGACGTTCAATAAGTAATGCCCCTGACCCACTTGCAGTTGTTTGATCTAGCTGAAATTTTGCATGTGCAATTATTTATATCTCTATAGATTGAGTGGCAAATCACAGCTCTGAACTAATTGTGGTTTCTGATTTACAGGTGTTTGAACTGAGTCAAGTGTGAAATGGAGCCTGTTGAGTGTCGAGCAGTGATATATATATATATGATACACACACACACGTGCGCGTGCGCTCGCACACACACACACACACACATGACAGAAGTAAATAGACACCGATTTCAATATTAAAATTTATTTAAATTTAAAATCATACATTCAAGTTATTTATTAATTATTATAATGTGAATATCTAATTTTGAGTAGACATGCCCTTTGCATTTTTCAGTGCTAATGATCAAATGACGAATATTCTCCTGAGGAATTACTTGCCCGGTTTCATGCAGTAATCTCAAAAGATCTGGTTTTGAGGATGCTTTCAGTATCCTGTTCATTATACCCCAGAGGTGTTCAATAGGGTTCATATCTGGTGTTCAATAGGGTTCATTATACCCCAGAGGTGTTCAATAGGGTTCATATCTGGAAGATTTTTAATGCCATTCTCTTCCAACCAATCTTAGGTCTTTTTTAGCTGTGTCACAAAGAGCCTCATCTTCCATAAATAAGGTGTCTTTAATCATTTCATCACTGGAAAAGATTGGAAGGAGTCCTTTCTGCAATATGGACACATATTTATTTGAGTTTATGTTTCCCTCACACTCCATCACATTTGATCAACCATTGCTCAAATTGCTCCTCCATACCATCACAGAATATCCACCATGTTTCATTGTTGTCTGCAATCTTTTCATGTCAAATTCTTGATCACAGAGTCTCCAGACCCACACTTGATCACTACCAAAAAATACAGCAAATCTGTACTCAGAGAATATGACAATGTCCCAAAATGCTTATGGCCTCTCAATCCATCTCACTGGCCCAATCTTTTCTCTGCTTGATATTGGTTGGTTGAAGAATTGGCTTCCTTCTTGCTGTTTTGTCAGAGTAGCCAAGTTTGTAGAGATACCTAACAGCTGTTCTGGGACTGACATCAACTAGTTCTGCTATGTCAGAGGCCTTGCAATGAGGATTATCCACCACACTTCTCTTAACAAACAAAGGGTCCTATCAGAGAGCCCTGGGTGAGGTGATGTGAACTTCTTCTCTTCTCTGGTGAATTGACAATCACTCTATTAACTGGAGAAAGTGGGATCACAAGGTTTTCTGTGATTTTATGCTAAGTCCACTTTCAGATTGACCCACAATACAGCCTGTATGAAATTCGGACAGTTTCAAGGTTTCTTCTGTATGTGGTATGATTAAAGAGTCACATACAGAACCTGAAACATAAAAATGTCAATTAAATTAAAATATAAACCTTATCAAGTTAAATATAAAACAATGTTTTATGGCGTGTCTATTTCTGTCATGTCTGTATGTATATCATCATCATTTAACGTCTGTTTTCCATGCTAGCATGGGTTGGACGGTTCGACCGGGGTCTGGTAAGCCATGGAGGCTGCACCAGGCTCTAGTCTGATTTGGCAGTGTTTCTACAGCTGGATGCCCTTCCTAACGCTAACCAATCCGTAAGTGTAGTGGGCGTTTTCTTACGTGCTACTGGCACAGGAGCCAGAGTAGGCTGGAAAACGGCCACGATCGGTTGGTGCTTTTACGTGTCACCGACACGGACGCCAGTCAATCTGCCATGTTCAAACAGTGCTTTTTACATGTCACCGGCACGGGTGTCTTAACTACAATTTCCATTTGAATTTTTATTTTGATGTTGACGAACTTGACTCAACAGGTCTCCTCAAGAACAGCAGGTCACTCTACGATCCAAGGTTAGCACAGCAGGCCGTCCTGCGAGCATGAACTCACTTCATTTGTCGGGTCTTCAAAGTCACAGCATATCTCCAGAGGTCTCGGTCATTCGTCATAGCCTCTGTGAGGCTCAAAGTACGAAGGTCATGCTTGACGACCTCGTCCCATGTCTTTCTGGGTCTACCTCTACCCCGGATTCCTTCAACAGTTTTGGTGTGGCAATTCTTCACACATCTCTCCTCATCCATCCTTAGTACATGACCGTACCAACGCAATCGTCTCTCGTGCACGCTGCATCCGATGCTTCTTATGCCCAACATTTCTCTCGGACGCTTACACTTTGTCATGCATGGACACTGACATTACACATCCAGAAGATCATGCTAGCTTCATTTCTTTCAAGCCTACGCATGTCCTCCGCAGTCACAGCCCATGTTTCACTTCCATGAAGCATGGCAGTTCGCACACATGATCGTACAACCTACCTTTCACTCTGAGCGAGAGAGCCTTTGTCACCAGTAAGGGAAGAAGCTTCCTAAACTTTGCCCAAGCTATTCCTATTCTAGTGGTAACGCTCTCTGAGCATCCACCCCTGCTACTAACTTGGTCAGCTAGGTAGCAGAAACTATCAACTACTTCTAGTTTCTCCCCAAGGAGTGTAATGGAATCTGTTTTCTGAGTATCAATGGTGTCTATTGCCCCTGTGCATCTGCCGCACACGAAAACTATCTTCTCGGTTAAGTTTCGTTGCTGCACCTCTTATGTGTCCATAGCTTACACTGGGTACATCTTATGGAGTTTCTACCTACACCTTTTCTACAGATCGAGAAGGGCCACCTACCTGAAAGGAGGGGGGTGATTTTGCCTTCCTACTTACTAGAACTTTGGTCTTTGATACATTGACCCTAAGGCCTTTTGATTCTAAACCTAGCTTCCACACACGAAATTTCATCTCTAGTTCCGGTAGCAATTCTGCTACGAGGGCTAGGTCATCAGCATAGAGGAGCTCTCAGGGACAACTCGTCTTAAATTCCTCCGTTATTGCCTGGAGGACTATGATGAATAGAAGGGGGCTGAGGGCTGAGCCTTGGTGGACGCCAACTTCTACCCTGAATTCTTGACTGTACTCATTGCCAATCCTAACCTTGCTGACAGCCTCTCTGTATAGGGCCTGTACAGCCCTTATTAACCATTTGTCAATCTCCAGTTTCCGCATCGCCCACCAGATAAGG
Source organism: Octopus sinensis (assembly GCF_006345805.1). Taxonomy (NCBI): domain Eukaryota; kingdom Metazoa; phylum Mollusca; class Cephalopoda; order Octopoda; family Octopodidae; genus Octopus; species Octopus sinensis. The sequence continues at coordinate 53,724,054 of NC_043007.1, read as the reverse complement.
GATCGTGGGACCCTGTCAAAAGCTTTCTCCAAGTCCACAAAAGCTAGGTATAGGGGCTTATCTTTGGCTAGGTATTTCTCCTGCAGTTGTCGAACCATGAATATGGCATCAGTAGTGCTTCTGCCAGGCACAAAACCAAACTGCATCTCATCTAAGCAAATTCTCTCCCTAATGAGATGAGCTATGACCCTCTCTGTGACCTTCATCACCTGATCCAGCAGTTTAATACCCCTGTAGTTATTTCTATCTAGAGCATCACCTTGTAGCAGTTGACTATGGTGCTGCTACGCCAGTCATTGAGTATGACTCCATTTTGAACTACTTGGTTTACAATGCGGGTGACTAGGCTGTAGACCACACCACCAGATGTTTTAAGCATCTCAGCAGTGATTCCTGATGGGCTGAGGGCTTTTCCTGGCTTCATTCCCTTAATTACCTTAACTACTACGGAGCTATCTATACGGGTAGCTGGTCCTTCTACTGGGTCAACATTTGGCAGGCTCTCCTCCTCCCACTCATTCTCCACATTCAGCAGTCTTTCATAGTGGCTTCTCCAAGCCTCTTTCTTTTCAGAATCACAAAAAGCAAGTGCCCCATCATCCATTCAAACACATTTCTTCCCTGTGACATCACAATTTTCTCCCTCACACTGTCTTGCAATCCGAAATACCTCAGTTCTTTGGACATTGGCAAACTTCCTCTTTACCGCTACGCTCTTGGCTATGTATACTTGCTGCCTAGCCTCCCTCCTGGCTACCTGGTACCATTCCCTGCTACCCCCATCCTTCCAGGCTTTCCAGGCCTGTTTCTTTGCCCTGATGGCCTTGTCCCATAAGCTGTCCCATAAGAATTTCCAGCTACCTTCTATGTCCGATGTCTGTAGCTCCTCCTCCCTCTCCTCAAATTTATTGATGAGGATTTCTCTAAATCTCTGACCATGTGAAGGATTCTTTAGCTTCCAAATCCTCCTATTTTTGGATTGGTTTGCTTCTTGGTATCCTTCTATATATATATATATATACGAAAGAAGGTTTGAAAATGCAATTTAAAAGGTGTTTATTTACTTTACCGGTTTCACTCTTTGGAAAAAGTTTGTCAAAAGTAACATGTGGAAGTTTGGTTGCGTTAATTATTGGTTGTTGCAAATTGCTACATTACATATATATATACAGTCTTTGGTAACAGGGACATGTTAAGGACATAAAAAAGTTCAACAAGTTCCTTAAAATATTGGGCACAAAAGATTACATAAATAATCGTTCTCAAGGACATACTTAAGATAGTTTCCAGAAGGAATTGATATTGGTACTGTATCTGTATATTCAAACATGCACAGAATATTGGTTGACACAGAGTACTATAATCCATATAAATATACAGTCTTTGGTGACAACAGTATGTTGAGAATATAAAAAAGTTTAACAAGCTCATTGAAAAAATGGGCAGAAAAGATTAAAACAAATATATTATACATCTCAGGGTAATTTCCAGGAGGAATTATTAAAAAAAGTTCAGTATACACATACAGAATATTATGAGTTCAAAAAGATTTACATTATTATAGTGGTGAAGTTAGAACTAACCTGTCCGTTTTAGGAGAAATGTGGAATTGAAAAGAATGTACCTTTTTTTTGTTTTTTTGTTTTTTTGGCTCTCCTTCAAGCATCAATGATTTTGGGGTCAGAATGAGGTGAGTATGTGTGTCTTTGTGTGTATGTGTGTGTGTATACATACATATGTGGTGTGAATAGATGTGTCTGTGTGTCTGTAATATTTGGTAGGAAGGTGTCTGTTTGTCAACCAAGTGTGTGGTTGTCACATCTATTCACACCACATATGTATGTATACACACACATACACACAAAGACACACATACTCACCTCATTCTGACCCCAAAATCATTGATGCTTGAAGGAGAGCCAAAAAAAGAAAAAAAGAAAAAAAAGGGTGCATTCTTTTCAATTCCACATTTCTCCTAAAACAGACAGGTTAGTTCTAACTTCACCACTATAATAATGTAAATCTTTTTGAACTCATAATATTCTGTATGTGTATACTGAACTTTTTTTAATAATTCCTCCTGGAAATTACCCTGAGATGTATAATATATTTGTTTTAATCTTTTCTGCCCATTTTTTCAATGAGCTTGTTAAACTTTTTTATATTCTCAACATACTGTTGTCACCAAAGACTGTATATTTATATGGATTATAGTACTCTGTGTCAACCAATATTCTGTGCATGTTTGAATATACAGATGCAGTACCAATATCAATTCCTTCTGGAAACTATCTTAAGTATGTCCATGAGAACGATTATTTATGTAATCTTTTGTGCCCAATATTTTAAGGAACTTGTTGAACTTTTTTGTCCTTAACATGTCCCTGTTACCAAAGACTGTATATATATATATGTAATGTAGCAATTTGCAACAACCAATAATTAACGCAACCAAACTTCCACATGTTACTTTTGACAAACTTTTTCCAAAGAGTGAAACCGGTAAAGTAAATAAACACCTTTTAAATTGCATTTTCAAACCTTCTTTCGTATATAATTCCACTCGTGCGGTATCCCACAACTCCACTTTGTTATATATATATATATATATATATATATATATATATATATATATATATATATATATATATATATATAATATATATATACATATGTATATATATATATATATAATATATATATATATATATATATATATATATATATATATATATATTAAGTATAGGAAAGAATGGAGCTGAATGAAGGTTTAACAAAATTCCTTTATTTTATTTTCGACATATGTTTCGAAGTCTGCAAAGTCCCTAATTCCGAGTGAATAAGGAGTCCATTATGCATCTTTCTCTTCAGGAAAATTCAGGAACTTAATTCTCCAACAAAATGCACAACAAGCTTTTCGATGACTGCTCATCATTATCTTTATGGGCTCCTCGTGAGCAGTCGTCGAAAAGCTTGTTGTGCATTTTGTTGGAGAATTAAGTTCCTGGATTTTCCTGAAGAGAAAGCTGCATAATGGACTCCTTATTCACTCGGAATTAGGGACTTTGCAGACTTCGAAACATATGTCGAAAATAAAATAAAGGAATTTTGTTAAATCTTCATTCAGCTCCATTCTTTCCTATACTTAATTTATAAAACTTCAAATTTCCGCACTAAGGCACGGATTTTATGCCCTATGGTCGTAACTTCAACCGTGCCTTTTCTGTTGTGAGTTTGCTACCCAGGTATCGGTTATCTTTCGAATTATCCGTAATAAGATAATTCATTTGTCTACTTAAATATATATATATATATATATATATATAATAGAAATATTAAAATTACTAAGTCTCTCTAAAGGAGATTACGGCAGCGTTACTGGGTATTAATAGTTATCGCTATACTAATATGGCAGTCTATAAATAAGACTAAAGCTGTCGCTGATTAGCTCCAAGAGGCCATCGCCTCTAGCTAGCTATTTGACACACGAACCTGCGTCCATTACAACCTTCAAACAGGGGAGGTCAGCCGCTTCACCTTGCTAGTCAGACATCTGCAGACATGTTTCAGAGTTATTGCCCTTTATCAATGCAGCGTATGATGCACACACAAGTATACACACATACTGAGCGCCACAGACCAAGTCTGTGGCTGGTGCAAAGTCCCTTCCAGACCTAGAGTTACATGGCGGTGGAATAGTACAGTAGACAAGGCCATCAGGGCAAAGAAACAAGCCTGGAAAGCCTGGAAGGATGGGGGTAGCAGGGAATGGTACCAGGTAGCCAGGAGGGAGGCTAGGCAGCAAGTATATATATATAAGTGAAGGTGCATGGCTTAGTGGTTAGGGCATTTGGCTCAGGATCATAAGATTGTGAGCTCAATTCCCGGCAACGTCTTGTGTCTGGCTAAAATGAATAGTACCTGTATTTCAAAAGGGCTTGCCTTGTCACACTCTGTATCATGCTGAATCTCCCTGAGAACTATGTTAAGGGTACACGTGTCTGTGGAGTGCTAGCCACTTACATGTTAATTTCATGAGCAAGCTGTTCCATTGATTGTATCAGCTGGGACCCTCGTCATCATAACCAACAGAGTGCTCCTTTTATGACATATATATATATATATAAGATATTATATATATATAGTATGTATGTATATATATATATATATATATATATTATTTTACTTGTTTCAGTCATTTGACTGTGGCCATGCTGGAGCACCACCTTCATTTAACAAATTAATCCCAGGACTTATTCTATTGGTCTCTTTTGCCAAACCCCGAGGTTATGGGGGATGTAAACACACCAACATAGGTTATCAAGCAACAGTAGGGGGACAAACACAGACACACATTCAAATATATACATATATACATATATATATATATATAAGATATTATATATATATAGTATGTATGTATATATATATATATATATATATATATTATTTTACTTGTTTCAGTCATTTGACTGTGGCCATGCTGGAGCACCACCTTCATTTAACAATTAATCCCAGGACTTATTCTATTGGTCTCTTTTGCCAAACCCCGAGGTTATGGGGGATGTAAACACACCAACATAGGTTATCAAGCAACAGTAGGGGGACAAACACAGACACACATTCAAATATATACATATATACATATATACATATATATATATATATATATATATATATATATATATATATATAATACATTCAATATATATATATATATATATCAATTTGTGTTGCAAGGCTCCTGATGTGAAATTGTGTGCTAAAACTGATATTGTTGTATTTCATGATGGTCATTTTTATTTTTGCCATGCACTATATATTTTTTCTTCACTCATTTATTACTGTTCTTATTTTATTATTGTAACTCATGCCCATTGTCTGGAAATCTTTTGTCAAACTTCTGTGACCTCTTCAGCAACACTTTCCGTTTCTGTGTTTGTTCTTGCTGCACTTACTCCATTCTGTTTTTCTAAGGTCTGCATCCTTATGTGCACATGCATTCGTGTCCTTGTTGTGTGTGTGTGTGGGGGGGAGGGGGTATGTATGTGCGTATACTTGTGTGTGCATCATAGATTTTAGCAGCAGTGTAGCCTTCCTCCCACCCCATTGTGCTACTGCTGTCCTAAGACCTGAAAATATAAGTTCTCTGTGTATGTGTGTTTGCCCATGGTGTTGCCATTGTGGTAGTTGTTGTTATTGCCATCCTTGTCACCACCGCTGATGCTGTCATTGTTAATCATGTTGTTGACATTGTTGTGGCTGTACATGAAATTTCTTGTGTGTATGGGTTCACTTCGTATGCTGCATGCATCCATGCCCTTTATATAGATTTATTTATTTATTTTATCTATCTTTATATCTTATAGTTATCAGAGGTATATGACTAATATATTTATTTATTTATCTAGTCTTATTTATTTATTTTATACATCTATCTCATAAGTATCAGAGGTACGTGCATATATGTCTATTGTGTGTGTATTACCTTGTATGTTTCTGTGTATTATTTGTGACTTTTTTTCTCTCTCTTCTGTCTTTAGTCATGTGTTATGGTGGTGGGTGTTACTGTTCCATTCGTATTTTCTATTGAGACTCGATCTGTCTGCTGCTATGTGTGTAGCCTCTGTGATCTGTCTAAGTGTCATGTCAGTTCTATGTGTTGATAATACTTTAACCACTACGCTATTAATCAAGCCACCATGTTCTGCCTGAGCATGTTGGTAGAGCATTGACGATCTTTTCCATTCTTTGAGCTTTCACCAATGTTCACCTATATGCTCTCTTATGCTGTGTGCAGTTTCTCCAGTTATAGGTAGTTGTCATGTTTCTGCACTGTCCCTCAGTACATTGTAAGCCATGCATTAAATTCCTAACCTTACAGTTAACCCGTGGGTTCATCCTACATACAACACAATTGTACTCTGTACAGGGGGACTTATCAAAGAGATAGGTGTTATAGATCAGGGATTTTAATGGGGCACCAGGCCTCTCTACTACTTTAATTCATAGATTTACTACTGGGGTAGCCGACGAACATGATAATCTGGTATCTTTTGTTGTCATACCAAGTGTTGGCCTTATTTATCTTAATACAGGTACCAGGATTTACTCCTGTACAGCAGGAAGAGCCCCTTAGAATCACTCCTTATGATGGCTTTGTACTTAGTCCTGGCTCCTTTGTATACTCTAATCCTGTACTTTTTGTTGTAGCCAGAGAACTACATGTGGTGGATGAAGTGTTGTATGTGTCTTTCCGATTCCATAGGGTTGCACATGCAAGACACATTCCTCATCACTCTCACCAAGTCAGCTATAAGAATGTTGAACTTGGTGCAGTCTGCAATTGCTGCATTCTTGTAAACAAGGTACTTAGAGGCCATGGGTTTGGCATAATGAGAATGAAGGATCTGGACCTTACCGTTCTTCATTTCTAGCCAGAGTTCAATGTCTAAAACGGGTAATCTATCAACAGAGTAATCATACAATATATGAAGCGAACCCATACACACGCACAAATTCCATGGATGGCCACAACGATGTCGAAAACATGATTAACAATGACAGCAGCAGCAGTGGTAACAACAATGGCAATAGCAACAACAACTACTACGATGATAAACACCGTTGGCAAACACACATGCACAGAGGAATGCAGGAACTATATCATATTTTTGAGTCTTAGGTGAGAGGATGGGCCTGAGAGGAAGGCCACACTACTGCTAAAAACTGACATACACACAAGCATACACACATATGCACTCATACACACACACACACACACACACACACACACACACAAACAAGAACAATAATGCATGCACACATAAGGATACACATCTTAGAACAAGAGAATAGAGTAAGTGCAGCAAGAACACACACGAAAACGAAAAGTGTCACTGAAGAGGTCACCGAAGTGTGATGAAAGATTTCTGGACAATGGACATGAGTTACAATAATAAAATAAGAACAGTAATAAACAAGTGAAGAAAATCTATATATTGCATGTATTTATTTGGCAAATCTATCTATCTAGGTCATCCCTCAGGATGTCCCAAGACTGTTTCCACAGATTTTCCCCACTCATCTCGATCTTCTCTAATGGTCCTCAGCTCCTGTACCCCTTCCATACGAGTATCCTCCAGCAAGTTGTCGATATAGGCCGTCTTCCTCCTTCTTCTCCTGGTTCTTCCTTCCGTTGGTTGCCAGAGCACTAGTTTGTTAGCAATTTCATTGGTATATCTGATGCAGTGTCCAGCAAGCCTCATCCTTCTATGCTGTATCTTCAATGTTACTTTTGGTAGACCTTGGTATAAGTCAGCGTTTGTTGTATGACTCTTCCAGGAGACATTGAGTGCCATCTTCATACAACAACCATCCAACTGGCAAAATAAATGACCATCACAAAATACAATAATATATAAAATACCTCATCATCATATATGATATTCTTTTATTCTTTTATTTGTTTCAGTAATTTGACTGTGGTCATACTGGAGCACCGTCTTTAGTCACACAAATCGACCCCAGGACTTATTCTTTGTAAGCCTAGTACTTATTCTATTGGTCTCTTTTGCCGAACCACTAAGTTACGGAGACATAAACACACCAACATCGGTTGTCAAGCAATGATGGGGGAGGACAAACACAGACACAGACACACACACACACACACACACACACACACACACACACACACACACACACACACACACACATATATCCAGTACATATGTGGAAAATTGGTGTGTATTTGCTTCTGGCTTTGCTAACTCCTCCAACATTGTTTTATTGATTTTGGTGAAACTTGACACGTGAGTGGAACTCATGTCTGGAAACCTTGTGACATACTTAGATTGTTGAAAAAATGCATACATATAGTATATATATATATGTGATATATATATATATATAGAATATATAGACTATATATATATAGAATGCATAATTTAAATAATTTGGGAAAACAAATTTCCAAATCAATATCAATCAGGTACAACACTTCAGCCTTATATGCATATCGTGCCTTGGGCTCTTATTTATCATATATTTATATATTTATCTATACAAAGTATCTGATAAAAGTCAATATTAATTCAATTTTGGGGGATTAATCGATATGCGGGTATTCTATTGCAGATAATACAAAGAATAATCTAATGAGTATATCTGAAAGTAAACTCATGGTATGAGTTTGCACATCAATAATACTTAAAGGATATAACCAAAATTACCAGCTGGGTATATATTATACTTCATTAATTATCTCTTACTTTATTTAATACTGAAATTTATTAAATATGAAGGAACTACACGTGTTTGGAAGATTACTATATATATATATATATATATATATACACATATACACAACTCTTTTACTCTTTTACCTGTTTTAGTCATTTGACTGCAGCCATGCTGGAGCACTGCCTTTAGTCAAGCAAATCGACCCCATATTCTTTGTATGCCTAGTACTTATTCTAGCAGTCTCTTTTGCCAAACCGGTAAGTTACGGGGATGTAAACACACCTTCATCGGTTGTCAAGCGATGGTGGTGGTGGTGGGGGGGGGCAAACACAGACACACAAACATATACACACATATATATACGACGGGCTTCTTTCCGTGTACCAAATCCACTCACAAGGTGCCACGCAGTGGGACTGAACCCAGAACCATGTGGTTGGTAAGCAAGCTACTTACCACCCAGCCACTCAGATATATACATATATAAATACATATATGCAATTATTCCAACACATCTTCAGGTTCTTTTTCAAAATATTATATATCTAATTTTACATCCCTTTAAAAAATAAGCAATTAAAGCATTAAAGATTAAAAATTAAGAATAAAAAATTAAAAATTAAAATTATACTTTGTAATATTAAGAATTAAAATTTAGAAATTATACATTTTAAATATGAATTAGTGTATATATCAATCATGTAAAATCAAATATAGAATGTGAGATATAAAATTATACATCAGAATAAAAATATCTGTGTTTAAATGTGATATATAACAAGAAAAATTCAAATATATATCTTCCTTTTTTTGCTGGTACTAAAATGGTGCTTAGAGGAATAAGATAGTAGGGAACTATGGGTATTTATAGGTGATTAGTACCAAGGGGGTAATTACAATATACATAGTTTTAATTTTAAATTATCCTCTATTATTATTATTTTCAAATTTACCTATATTGGAAGATATGTATTTTAGTAATATTTAATTCATATATTTAATTAAATTATTGCATTATTTTTTTATTTATATAGTCTATTCCAGTGCTTTAGAAATAAAATTATGTGGTTATTTGATCCAGGGGTTGGGGCTTCAGTACTTCATTTTACTAAATGTAAAATTACTTCGGTGCCTACATTTAACTCCACGTTCATATGTGTTTAATAATTCATCTCTAGACTGTAGTAGTTTCATAAATTCTGTTATGCATTAATAAACACATTTTATTCCCAATATTAAAGGAGTGGGCTCTATCTATAATATTCCAATTAAGGGTGTACTCTCTTTTTCTAGATTTGAATTCCCATATATATTTACTTAAGCCTGTGGACTTACTTAAATTGGGATTTTTAAAGGTCTGGTAGTGTTGGGATATTCCTTTTTTAAATTTTATTAGCTGTTGGTCCAATATAAACCTTATTTATAATTTTATTATTATTGTTCTTAGAGCTAACTATACATTTATAAATTGCATTATCGATATTACAATTATTAGAGAGCTTACATTTAGTCTTATCATGACATGAACATTTTTCTATATGTTGATTAAGACTTCTATCACTATTGATTATATTATGCCTAGAGCTATTATAATAATTATTTGATTTCTTATTATTTATAGAGGAAACGATATTGCCTACATTTATCAATGTTAAGTATCCCACTCTTGTGGTTTTATTGGAAAATATATTTGAATAACTATTGTCCTTTTTAGAAACCATTTTTACTATTTTAAGTGTCTCCTTAATAAAATTAGTTATCACTTGAGTCCCATACGGAATAATTAACCACATAATATCCTTTTTTATTTTTTATATTTTTATATTATCATTATTAGTAGACATCATCGGTATTAAATTGTTATTCTTGGGTATATTATATCTCTTCTTGTATACTTTACTATGTTCTTACTATTGCTCATACTCTCATTTTCAATATTACTATTATTATTGTAATCATTAATGACAGCTATATTGTTTTTATCTTTATTTAGTTTGTTATATTGTCTTTTATTATTATTATTCATATTTTTACTGTTAGATTTATTATTAGTTTTATTAGGAATACTTGTTATATTATTATTAATATTATTATTAATATTAAAGAATTTCATATTAGAGTTATATCCTGCTTCTTTTAATGCTTTATCATAATATGGGGTATTTTTATTAAAAGTGTCATAATCTGAGGTTAGCATAGATATTCTTTTACCTATATTATTTATTAAAGCTTCTTTAACTGATCTAGGATGGTTACTTGAAGAACTAATATACTTTAGGTTTTCATTTAACTTATGGAATAGATGGATCTTATTAGTGACTAGATCAAGGTTGACGTCTAGATAATTTACTGCATAATGCTCATTCTCTATAGATATACTCCTAGGCCATTATTCTTAAAGAACTCATACATTTTCTCCTTAAGGCATTCTAATGACCTATTAGTACAATTCCTAGTTATAAGTAGTAGGTCGTCCCTATAAAGACCACCCTCTATATTCGTAAATTCTCTTTCTAGTTCAGATAAGAGATATAAGCCTACAAGATTGGTAACCTCAGCTGAATCTGGGGCACCCATGGGTATATCAAAACAATCTCTAGTGTCTTAAAGAGGAAGTCTATTATAAAATATAAAGATAAACTACGGGCAAGAAAAGACTTTCTTGCCCGTAGTTTATCTTTATATTTTATAATAGACTTCCTCACAGCCAACACCACTTTAACTTCTTCAAATGAAATATTTACCTTTCTCATGGCATATGGTAGGGCCTTATTTAAAACTACTTCATTTATAAATGAATAATAATTCTCTATATCAATTTGAAGGAATTTACATCTATTTTTAATAGATGTTATTAAACCCTTTTATAGTATCTCAGGTACAATTCCAGAGTTTAAGGTTACCTAACTTATTTAATTTCACTATATATTTATCTAATGTTAATTTTCTAAGTCTACCTATATCTGACTTGCTAGGTCATATTAATCTTACTTGGGGGTTTGAGTAAAATTTATCCTTATGGTCTTTAATCATTATTCATGGATGCATCAGGGCATATAGTTCAGTTCTATTTTCAATACCATATTTAACCATGATTTTTTTGGAAATTATGTTAATATTATCTAAATAATTTTTAATTATATTTTTCATTATTTCCTTTTCTAGTAGTTTATCATAAAGTAGTGTATCCAGTCTATATAAACTCTTGGTCTTATCAGATTGTACTATAACTCCATCCTGGTTCTTTAATATTTCTATTTTTCTAGCTAAGCTGCTGAGATGCTCGTTGTGTCTGTTGGGGTATTTTTTTAATTTGATATTTTTTACCATATTCCATATTTTCTCCTCAAAGACCTGTATAATTCTATTATGGTACACAGCAATTTTTGTTTGCCTTCTGATGTCATGCTGGGACAAGACACGAAACTGAAGAGATCAGAAGAGATCTGCAGCCTGCAAAAAAAAATTCATCATCCAGGGAGCAAGAACGGCTGAGTGTGCTGCCCATGTAGACAAACTTGTCTACCACTTTCAGTATTGTTCCTTCAACCAAGATAGCTGGTTCCACATATAGATTTCCTGGTGCAGGCTGGAACATTACAAGAGTCTTGTCTAGGCTAATTCTGAGTCCAAATGCTTTGCAAGAAGCAGATATATGATTCATAAGTACTTGCATGTCATCCACTGTATGAGTGACTAAATCACAGTCATCTGCATAAAGGGGGTTCTGAATAAGAGACTGGGAAACTTTTGAATTGGCAGCAAATCGATACAAATTAAAGAGGTGTGCAGAAGCTCAATAACTGACATATATTCCCAGAGAACTAACCTTAGCAGAAGCATGAGTAAAAAACAGCAGCAAAGTACAAAGAAAAGAGAGTTGGGGCAAGGATACCATTCGCTACAGGAATGGGTCCCTCTATGCCACAACCAACACTCACATTGATCCAAGCCTCCATCCCATCATGAAATGATTTAATTATAGATACAAAATGATCTGGACATCCAAGTTTGCCAAGTATTTTCCATAGCAAGGCCCTATTCACAGTATCAAAGGCCTTGGTAAATCAATGAATACCTGAACAAGATCCATATTCTGCTCATAGTACTTCTCTTGCATCTGTCTTGCTGTGAAAATCATATCTATTGTCCCTCGGAAGTCACATTAAGATTCAGATAGGACATCATTTATGAGACACCCATTCAGGTGGGTAAGAAGAATATTTGCCAGAACCCTGCCGGTAGTTGATAGCAGAGCAATACCTCTGCAGTTACCACATGTTATTCTGGCTCCTTTTCCTTTATAGAGAGGAAGAATAATTGCATCCTTCAAGTCTTTAGGCATTGCACAATCCCTCCAAACTACGCTAATAAGTTTATGAATAATAATAAATTCTAATAAGTTCTAGGACGTTTTGGTGTAGGAAAAATGAATAGCAATGGTCTCATGCTGCTGGAGCTTTGCAATGAACATGGACTTTACATCGCAAGCACCCATTTTATGCACAAAGGTGATCACACAACAACATGGATGCATCCAAGATCTAAAGTTTGGCATTTGCTAGATTATATAATCATCTGTAAGTGTGACATCTATGACATTTGTAATGCCAAGTCCTTTCATGGATTGGAATGCTGGACAGACCACAGTCTGGTGTGAGTAAAGTTCCGGGATCTGAATGTCCACAAGGTATATGATGCTGTGTTGAGGAAAAAGCAATGAAAATACTACAGTATGCGAAGATTTTCAAGACCAGGTTCTTCAATGTGCTGCTGAAACACTGGGATAAGTGAAGTGAGAGTGTTGTTGTGGTTGATGCCTGTGTTTCATAACTGGCATCAGTGCCAGTGGCATGTAAAATGCACCTACTACACTCTTGGAGTGGTTGGCATTAAGAAGAGCATCAGCTGTAGAAACCATGCCGAATCAAACTGGTGCAGCTCCCCAACTTACCAGCTTTCAGTCAACCCATCCAGCCCATGCCAGCATGGAAAATGGACATTAAATGATGATGAATATATATATATATATAAGTAAATAAATGGAGTTGAATGCAGATGCTATTCGAATTCTTTTACTTTCCACATATGTTTCGAAGACAACATTGGTTTTATTCCAAAGGAATAAACGGTGTAAAATGCAATCTTTTCATCAGGAAAGAAAGAGAACCTATCTCAACAACAAGACATTATAACAATTTTGATGACTGCATAAATGATAAACAGAATGCTATTAAGTATTATAATAATAATAATAATAATAATAATAATAATAGCAATAAAAACATGGTTTTGGTCTCTGAGGACAACCCCAACAGAATTAAATTTATGTCTAATAATTTTAAGATCAATAATTTTACCAATGTAAAATTTCTTGCGGTACCAATGTCTACTTCTACATTGGCGCATCCTCTTCCCTGTTTTCTAAGAGAATTTCCAATTATTTTTCTTCATTTAGGGATAGCAGTAAACGTCATAACACAGGGCTAAGTAAATTGGTTTGGTATCTTAAAGACAACAATAAGGATCTTAAGTTAGATTGGTTCATCCTGTCCATATCTTTCCCTTATGATAAGGGCAAAGGATTTTGTAACATTTGCAACTCTGAACTCTTCCATATTCTCTTCTCTAAGAATCACCTTGTTAACACACTTATAAGCACTGGTAGAAACATACCTTTAGCTCATATAAGTGATTTTACCAGTCTTTATAGTTTGAACATTTAGTTCAACTTGTACTTTACTTCAATAGAGAAATCTACTTCCAAGCCTTTGAAAATTTTTTCAACTAATATATCCCTCTTTATTTGTTTTCTACTTATTTCTTTACCTCTCCTCTTCCTAGTGTCTGCCTTTGACGTTGAATCTACTAACGTTTTTTTTAAATACTTAATAGTGTTCTGTTTATCATTTATGCAGTCATCAAAATTGTTATAATGTCTTGTTGTTGAGATAGGTTCTCTTTCTTTCCTGATGAGAAGATTGCATTTTACACCATTTATTCCTTTGGAATAAAACCAATGTTGTCTTCGAAACATATGTCGAAAGTAAAAGAATTTGAATAGCATCTGCATTCAACTCCATTTATTTACTTATACTACACAAATTACTGCACAGTAAGTTTCTACTTTTGAATTGGTCGCTACATCTGTGTTACTTGCGAGAATTTTGCTACCCTGGTAACTGTTTATTGAATTTTCCATGTTAACGATAATTCATTCATCCATTTATATATATACATATATATATATATATATATATATAAATAATATAGGACAATCAGTAAGTTGTCATAATAATACTCAGAGTTTCAAATATGACAACTTACTGATTCGCCTATATTATGTAAAAATATATATATAAATTCCTCTATTTACATAATATTGAGGTCTCATTCATTCTTTTGTTGTCATATTATTATTATTAATAATATAAGCAAATATATATATATATAATCTTCTATCTTTTATTTTTTACTTATTTCAGCCATTAGAGTGTTGCCATGCTGGGGTACTGATTTGAAGACTTTTTAGTTGAAGAATCAAACCCAGTATTTTTTAAAGCCTGGTACTTATTCTATTGGTCTCTGTTGATGACTCACTAAGCTATGGGAACACAAACACCCCAACACCAGTTTTCAAGTGGTGATGGGGGACAAACGCAGACACACACACATATATATATGAAAGGATTCTTTCATTTTCCATCTACCAAATCCACTCACAAGGCTTTTGTTGGCCTTAGGCTATAATAGAAGGCACCTGCCCTATGTGCCACACAGTGGGACTGAACCCCAAATCATGTGGTTGGGAAGCAAATTTCTTACAACACAGCTGTGCCTATTTATATATACCTATGTATATATACACACATATTTACTTGTGCAATGAAAAATTGATTTCCCTGAATTTCTTGGGGTTACTGCTGGAGCTTATCTTAAACTTTTCCCTGTCTATCATATACCCATACAATTGAAGATGCAGCCACATATTCCAGGTATTTATGATCAACTGATGTCATCCAGACACAGTATTTCTAAGACTACATTATTATTTGTGTTATTCCATTTTTATCCTTATAGTAGCCAAATCTTAAATAGCGTCAGATTTGGCTGCTATTTTTTGCATGTCAAATTTATTTCTGTCTTAAATATACCTATATGTTAGAGAGAAGTGGAAGAGAAAACATGTTCATATAAATGGAAAGTAACATTTTAATTCAGATAACAATGTACTTTTATTCACTGAAAATTGATCTGTCAATATTTATGCATAAAATAAGTAATAATTTAAATGCTATTTTCTCTGAAATAATTGAAGTTAATAATTTATATCTTTTTTCTTTTACCTTTTACCTGTTTCAGTCATTAGACTGAGGCCAATTTTAGTCGAATAAATCAACCCCAGAAGTAATTACAATTTCTCATTTAAATAAAAAAAAAATGAATGTTCATTTTATCAGGTAAAGCAAATAATCAGTTTTGTTTAAATGCATTTATATATATATATATCTTTGAAAAGTTATAAATTATCCACATAAAATATGGCTGACATAAATGAAGTTACTTTTTTTAAGATATATTAGGGTAAAAAATAGATGTGACTGTTCTGTATCCATAATTTCTTTTCATGAGAGGTAAACAAAAATGCATGAAATAACATGTAAAAAGCACATACAAATAGAACAAAGTGTTTCCACTCTATGGGTTCTGCAGGCAACATTTTTTCAAACATCATATTAATTTGTGCAACATTGAAAATAATCTAATGATGTCATTGTGAAATATATTTTAAGGCCACTGAAACAGGCTGCTGTAGCCTGCTTGTTGCCTTGATTTCATAGACTGGAAACTCTCACTTGTGTAGTCTTATTTCGACATAAGCTATTGAAATTCACTATGATATTACTACTATGTAGCTTAAAATAAAAAGGAGAAAAAAACCCCAAAAAAAACCAAAACACACTTTTGTAAAATAACTGTTTCCCTTTCTTCTTGTGATCAGAGCTTTTGAAAACAACACAAAGAAATATGATTTAAAAACATAAGAGAAAATACAAAAAAAAAAAAAGACCCAAGTACAAGCCAAGTTTTAGACTGATAAAATAAATAATATAATATAATTTTTATTTTATTACAAATGTAGATTCAGCAAAACAACAATTTTGAGAGTCAATAAAAAGTTTGGATAGTTTTATAATTATAAAAGCAGAACCTAACATTTTGGAACATTATGAACCATTTTTGTTATAATCTTAATAGAAAAAAATTCATTTCAGCGTTGTATGACTATTATTTAAGTATTGCGAAACTATATTGATGGTATAAAGTGAACTTTTTTAAAGACAGTTTGGATGTATGATTTGGAGTAAATTTTGCTGTTTATCCCTAGCATTTTACCAATCTTTGTGTACATCAGGAGCTACAAAGGCAATGTATCCTACCATTTTAGAAGGAGATAGGGTGTACATTATGTGAGTTTGAGCTGCTATTTCAGCAGGTCAATCAGTCACATAGAGGTATTTTTATTTCTTATACAAGGTTAACTTTGATTAATCAGACCTATGATAAAAGGCATTAAAACAATGAACATCCCGTCTTTCTATTTATCAGGAGCTATATTATCCAAAGCATACTTCTCTTTTTTAAGATTATAGGGCATAGCTGAGGGTAATTTGGCTGCTATTTCTAGCATTTCAAGTGACTGCAAAGGCTTTGTCTTTGGATTAGATCTGGTGGGGCAGACATATAACAAAAAGTATTCCAACCATGACTATCATATCTTTCTTATCTAACTAATGTGTCCTTTAATATTTGTAGAGTAAATTTATGTATATCAGGAAGTACATTATGCTGAGTGAAATGATGTTAGGATCTAATGAAGAACTCATTTAAGCAGTCACCTGAGGAAGTGCATTTTGCACCTTGGATGCATGATAATGATTACACAATATCTTACTATCGGTGTAAAAATGTTTTGAAACAATTGTAGTGATTTTAAATAAAGAATATTGTTCGTTCCATTTTCTATTGTTTGTCTATATTTATGTGTGTATGTGTGTGCCAGAAAAATCTCTCATATTTCACAGTTATTGGTGTGATGTAAGAGAAGTCAGGCAGGTGTTGATAGTGTCTTCATGTATCTAATGTTTTACTGTTTTTGCAGTTACCATAATAATTTGAACCAGCAGACACTGTATGGTTGCTGCTGAAATGATGATCATCGTGTGAAATAGAGTTTTTTGTGTGTGGATATGTGTGAGTGTGTATGCACGTATGCAATTGTGAGCCACATGTTTTTTTTTTTTACCTCAACAGGACTTGCTCTATTTAGCATCATTTGAAACAAATCATGGATGAAAAAGATCATACAACTTTCAAAGAATATCTGAACAAATTCCTCCCAAAAATGCAAGACAAATGACAAAGACTCAGTTATATTACAGCCAATAACTGCTTATTTCATTGATCTAAATTGTTCCAAAATAAAACATGTTGGTCTGCTTGCAGAAGAAATATCTAACATTTTATTGTACGATAAAGATTTTTTTCATTATTCACATTAGATGGATATTTGTTCACATCTTGTTTGTTGTTAACACGTTCATCAGCCTTCATCAGATGTTTTGGGGAAATTTTGAACCTGGGTTCTCATTCCTAAGGTATTTTTTGATTTTATTATTATTATTTTTATTATTATTATTATTGTTCAGGTCACTGCTTGGAATCAAACTCGGAATCTTGGGGTTAGTAGCCCACACTCTTAACTACTATGCCATATGTGTAGGGCTTATAAATTTAATATTTTTCTATCCTTCCTTAATACCGGTTCCCATATGTTGCTCATATCTGCACTCGGTCTGCTTAGGAGATTGTTGTGTCCTAGTATATGTGCTGCTTCTTTTAGCTTTTGTATTTTCTGGTGGTGTTCTCTGTCTATTATTTTAACTTCATCCCACAAGGGGAGGTGGTCTCCATTTTTCCATACATGATCAGCTATACTAGATTTATCAATATCTCCTTGTGTTACAGCTTTGCGATGTTCGTCTACCCTTATTTTGATGGGGCGGCATGTTTCACCTTTGTATAACCTAACACAGCTGCATGGGATGGAGTCAAAATAAGGGTAGATGAACAGCGCAAAGCTGTGACACAGGGAGATATTGATAAATCAGGTATAGCTGATCATGTGTATGGAAAAATGGAGACCACCTCCCGCTGTGGGATGAAGTTAAAATAATAGACAGAGAACACCACTGGAAAATACAAAAACTAAAAGAAGCAGCACATATGCAGACTGGGTGCAGATATGAGCAGCATATGGGAACCAGTATTAAGGAAGGATAGAAAAATATTAGATTTATAAGCTCTAAAATTCACTCCATAATTGCCCACGAGCATATGGGGGAGTGGTTAAGAGCACAGGTTACTAACCCCAAGATTCCAAGCAGTAACCTGAACAACAACAACAATAATAATAATATCGAAAAATACCTTAGGAATGAGAACCCAGGTTCAAAATTTCCCCAAGATAAAGCTGGAGGGTATATAAGCTGAAACTTTGTGTTAACAACAAACAAGGTTGGGACAAATATCCGTCTAATGTACATAATTCCTCATCTATTAAATATAGAACTGGAAAGATTTTTTTTGTTCTTTAGTCTACCGTTCCATGTTTTTTTGATACTCCCATTCACTAATATATGCTGCAATCTACATCAGAAATTGAATAATCAAAATATAGTTTGTAAACAATGTTTCCCTACACTAACTTGCTTTTATTTTATGGCCAAAAAATGCATGAAATCAGCCTTGTTCTCATGGGTTGTACGTGTTGGGCGCCCCAGATTGCTACGGCCACCTACATTGACTTTGACTTGTAGCAATGCAGGCCCAGGTGTTTGTCGCAGCCAAAGAATTCCTTCTTTTAATTCTTCCTCAGATATAACTGTTTTTGCCTAAATATTAAACAAAGGTTAAAAGAAAAAAAACAAGATTAAAATATTAAATAAAATGAAGGATTGGTGATTCATAAATAACTTAATAAGTAATGAAGGGACCTAGAAAATAATTGCTGTCATCACAATTAATAACAGCACCAAGAGTCCAGTAATAACAACACTAAAAAAGCAGCAATAATAACAGTCAAATCTTCAAATTTGGTCTTTCTTTCTTTCTTTCTTTTACTTGTTTCAGTCATTTGACTGTGGCCATGCTGGAGCACCGCCTTTAGTCAAGCAAATCGACCCTGGGACTTATTCTTTGTAAGCCCAGTACTTATTCTATTGGTCTCTTTTTGCCGAACCGCTAAGTGACGGGGACGTAAACACACCAGCATCGGTTGTCAAGCAATGCTAGGGGGACAAACACAGACACACAAACATACATATATATATATATATATGACAGGCTTCTTTCAGTTTCCGTCTACCAAATCCACTCACAAGGCATTGATCGGCCCGAGGCTATAGCAGAAGACACTTGCCCAAGGTGCCATGCAGTGGGACTGAACCCGGAACCATGTGATTGGTTAGCAAGCTACTTACCACACAGCCACTCCTGCACCTATCACAAAAATAGAGATGAAAGTACAGCAGAAATCAAGGACATAACCAATACCATCATCAAATAACAGTTTAAGAAAAGTTAAAAACCAGTGTCAGTTGAGTTAGTAGCTAAATAAGTGACATGATATCTGTTCCACAAATCAGTGGAACTTTTTGCTAGAATTCATCATTCCATGTGGCAACTTGTTTTGTCCTGACTATAATGAAAATAAAAAATGTATTATCATCAGTATTATTATTGCTACTACACAAAACAATTGCATATTTTGTTATGAATTGTATTCCAGGTAGCAGATGCTTTTATCATGTAATTATAAGTTAAACAAAAAAATTTAATATCATCAATTATGTGGGCAGTGGATTGGCTGAATCAGTAGAGTATGAAACAAAATGCTTTGCAGTATTTAGCCATGTCTCTTACGTTATGAGTTCAAGTCCTACAGAAGTCAAGTCAATATTATATTTCATACTTCAGGAGTTGATAAAATAAAGTACCAGTAAGAAAGCAGGGGTAATGCTAGTGTTAGATAAAATGCCTTGCAGTATTTTGTTCCAGTTCTATAAATTCTGATTTCAAGTCATTTATAAAAACACATTAAAATACAAAATTTTAATACTTGAGAAAATATTGTACACTTTAAATCATAAGCTTATGAAAAAAAAAAAATATATATATATATTAAATCAACTTTTTTTTATATAATCAGAAAGAAATTTGAAAATGCGTAACAAATGTATGTTAATAATTGTTCCTCCTATATTGTATGTATTTTTCTCAGCTAAAACTTTTTCTCTATCTTTTTTTCCCTGTGTCTCTCTCTACTCCAGAAAAATCTTATAAGCGATATATAATGAATTTCTTCTAAGAGTTAAGTGCATTATTTTAAATTTATGCCTAAAGATTTATGCATTAGAGATATTCTACATGTATGTATATATGTATTATGAATTTATTATATTTATATTATTATTAATATTCGCTTCAAATTTTGGCATAAGGCCAACAATTTGGGGTAGAGGGTCTAAGTTGATTACACTGACCCCACTGGTACTTATTTCAGCGACACCAAAAGAATAAAAAGCAAAGTGGATCCCAGTGGAATTTGAAGTCAGAATGTAAGGATGGACAAAATGGCACTAGTCATTTTGTCTGGTGTGCTAACAATTCTGCTAACTTGCTGCCTTTTATTATCATTAATATTAATATTTATTTTCATAAAATGTATTTCTCATGTTGTAATTAAAACGATATTAGATTTGTACCACACACACATGTGCGCATATGTGGGTTATCCTGAAATTGATGAAAAAGTGGGCATAAAATTTTAGCTGACTGACATGGGTCATTCAAATTGCACATGCTGGTAGAGTAACTCTTTCTCTATACAAAGGTACTACTCAACATAGTTTTCATTAAAAGCAATGCATTTATGCCATCAATGAACTAAACTCAAATCTTCTTTGAAAAAAATTCAGAGGTGCACTCTTGCATCCACTTCTTCACAGTCGCTTTCACCTTATCTGTGCCATCAAATTGTTGTTCCTGAAGACTGTCCTTGGATTAAAGAGGTGAAAGTTAGAGGGTGCTAGATCAAGGCTGTACATTGGAGGGGGCTGTAGCACTGACCAACCTAATTTTCCAGTTGTCTGATTTGTTGCCAAAAATGCATGTGGTCATGCATGATCATGGTGAATGTGGATCATTTTCAGATTCTTGTTCAATTTCTTCCTCTTAATAGTCTCTCTAAAACATTCAAGTGTCTCAGTGTACAGTCACATTCAAGAAAATCAAACAGAATGGTGCTCTTGGTATCCAAAAAAAAAAAAAACATCACTGGTTCTTGAACTTCTTAGGCCTTGAAGAATCTTCATTTTCACATCATAAAAGAAACAGCCACACTTCATTCTCTGTCACTCAATCAAGTAAAATTTTATTTCACTGGTTTCAAATACTTCCAGCAGATGTGAGCAAATTTTCAACCTTCTCCCTTTCAAATCAGCTGTCAACTGTGAAGATGAACAATTTCTGATATCCAAGGTCTTCCAGAATTTTCTGTAATTCATTTTGGCTACAGTCTAGTTTTGTAGCAAGTCCATGGATTATAACTTGTCTGTCTGTGCAAATCAAGTTGTCTACTCACTGGTGATTGATGCCAGTGGTCACAGTTGATGGCCTCCCACTGCATAGTTTGTCTTTGGTGCTGGATTCACCTTCTTTAAATGTCTTTACCCAGCTTTGTACATTACTCTTTTTAATGGTGCATCTCTGCAAATAACCTGCAGCATTATGTGGAGATTGAATAGCCTGCACCCTGCCCACATCATCAAGAACTCAATGATAGCACAATATTTTTGCTTGGAACCCATTATTTTCCTGTAATGAAGAAGAACAGGAAGAGGAGTTACCATAGAGAAAGAGTTTCTTTATCAACATTTACAATTTTAATGGACCTGTCAGCCAAAAAAAAAAATATTCATTCAACTAGAAATTATTCTGAAACAAGTAAAAAGCAAAGGATAAAGATACATATATATATATATATATATATATGTATATATATATATATATATATATATACAATATATCATCATCATCATCACCATCATCTGCAGCAGCAGCATCATCATTTTACATCTGTTGTCCATGTTGGCATGGGTTGAACAGTTTGACCAGGGCTGCTAAGCTGGGGGGTTGCACCAGACTCCAGTCTGATTTGACATGGTTTCTATGGCTGGATGCCCTTCCTAACATCAACAAGAGTGTAATGGGTGCTTTTACATGCCACCGGCACGGTGTGACACTAGTATCTGCCATGACTATAATTTCATTTGGCTTGATGGGTCTTCTTCTCAAGCATGCTATATTGCCAAAGGTCTTGGTCATTTGTCATTGCATCTGTGGGGCTCAAAGCTTGAAAGGTGCTTTTTATGTGCCACTGACATCAGTGTTAGCTACATGACACCAGCATCAGCCACATTGTCTCCTTGAAGTCCAGTGCTCGAAAGGTGCTTTTTACATGTCACCAGCACAGGTGTCAGTTATGTAACATGACTACGATTTCACTTGGCTTGACGGGTCTTTTGAAGCATGGTATATTGCTAAAGATCTCAGTCACTAGTCATTACCTTGTTATGATAGCTGAATATATATACATAATATTCTAAGCACTCAACCCAAATACTGGGCTATCAACACTGTCAGGTTCCAGGCCAAGGCCAGAATTCCTCAGCTGTAGAAAATCCAAGTTTCACAATGATCACACCATAAAATAGGTTTGGTGAAGAGCAAATAATCCAAATGATAAGAAGACAATTTCTTTAACACATCTTTAATGATTCATTACAATTGCTTCTGTACCAACTCTATTTGCAATGCCAGTAAACTGTCACTGCAAATAGAGTTGGTACAGAAACAATTCTAACGAATCATTAAAGAATTTTTTGTCTTCTTATCATTTGGATATATATACACACACACACATACAAACTTGTTACTAGTCCAATATGCTTGAGGCATATTCAAACCTGTGTTTTCATTCACTATGTTTTGTTATGGAGAAAATTTCTTTCTGTAGATAAATAGGTATAAATACACTGAGTCAGCTCAGTGTTCGCTAACCAGTCTGTTAGATGCATGCATTTTGGAGTGGTTATCTCCTCTTGAGCCACAGAAACTGGAAATGCAGACACTTTCTTACAGGTATGCATACAAACTACATGGCAGGGAAACATGGGCCGTGACTGCTGAGGATATGCGTAAGCTCACGAGGAATGAAGCCAGTATGCTCCGATGGATGTGTAATGTCAGTGTACATACTCGACAGAGTGTAAGTACCTTGAGGGAAAAGTTGAATCTAAGAAGCATCAGCTGTGGTGTGCTAGAGAGATGATTGCACTGGTATGGTCATGTGGCGAAAATGGATGAAGATAGGTGTATGAAAAAGTGCCAATTCTTAGCGCTTGAGGGAACCTGTGGAAGAGGTAGGCCCAGGAAGACCTGGGATGAGGTGGTGAAACACGACCTTCGAACATTAAGCCTCACTGAGACAATGACTAGTGACTGAGACATTTGGGAATATGCTGTGCGTGAGAAGACCCGGCAGGACAAGTGAGTCCATCCCATGTCCTTTGTCAGTCCACTTATGCATGCCTTTCCTTCCTTGGGCACGCGAAGACCTGTTGAGGCAAGTGAAGTCGAAATTAAATTCAAAATCGAACCTCATCCAACGACTGGCACCCATGCCAACCTCCCTCCATTGGACACTAAACTCTGCTTGTGAAGACCTGTTTGGGCAAGTGAAATCGGAATCAAAATTGAACCAATCCTATGACTAGCACCCGGCAGTTGCCAGTGCTGCTGGACTGACTCCTGTGCAGGTGGCAAGTAAAGAAACATTGTTTCGACCCTGTGCTTGTGGAAACCTATTGAGTCAAGTACATCAACATCAAAAATCAATGGAAATTGTAGTCGTGATCCCTGTGCCGGTGGCACGTAAAAAGCACCATCCAAACGTGGCTGATGTCAGCACCGCCTTGACTGGCTTCCGTGCCGGTGGCATGTAAAAAGCACAATCCGAATGTGGCTGATGCCAGTGCCGCCTTGACTGGCTTCCGTGCTGGTGGCATGTAAAAAGCACCAATCCGATCATGGTCGTTGCCAGCCTCGCCTGGCACCTGTGCTGGTGGCACGTAAAAAGCACCCACTACACTTACGGAGTGGTTGGTGTTAGGAAGGGCATCCAGCTGTAGAAACACTGCCAGATCAGACTGGGGCATGGTGCAGCCTTCTGGCTGCCCAGATCCTGGTCGAACCGTCCAACCCATGCTAGCATGGAAAACGGACGTTAAACGATAATGATGATGATGATGATGCCTCAAGCATATCTGAACTGGTAACAAGTTTGTATTTATACACATCACTACTTAACTATGTTGTATATTTTTTATATGGTGGGCTACTGCATAGTGCAACCAGTCACTGAATAATGGCATTAATATTATAAGAGGGACCTGTCTCTTGCGTCTGTTTGCAGTATCTGCTTTTCCAGTCTCTGTTGCCACAGAGGAGATAACCATTCTGAAATGCATGCACCCAACAGTTTGTTTAAAGAACACTGTGAGCAGACTTAGTGTATTTACACTTCTTGGTCGGCAGTGAAAAATTTTTTCCCTGACAAAATACTGCGAATCTCTTTCTTACGGGTTTGAATAATCCTGAAGCATATTTGGACTGGTAACAAGTTTGTATTTACATATGTCACTCCTTAATATTGTCACCTCGTATATATATATTTATGTATACATACATATTTGTCTGTGTGTTTGCATCTTTGTTTGTCTCTGACTTCTACTTGACAATTGGTGTCAGCAAAAAAAGCCAATTTGTATGAACATTTGAATTTTTAAGCATGTCTTACTGAATTTTGTCTTAAGAGAGATTGATCTCTCTTAAACTTTTTTTTATTTACCATTGAAACAAAAAATTGTTGAAACTAGTAAGGTATTTTAATGAGATAGAAGTTAGGCATAACAAGAATTAGATGCAGTGTGCTAGAGAGAAGACTGCATTGGTTTGGTCATGGGATGCATATGGATAAAGACAGTTGCATAAAGAAGTGCTTATCGCTTAAGAGGGAGGCCCCAGAAGACATGGGACAAAGTATTGAAGGCCAATCTCAAGACTTTGAGCCTTACAAAGGAGATAACAAAGGACTGAGATATCTGGCACCTTACAAGATCCCTCACCATAGCAGAATTGATATCCTAAAACCACCTTGGTAATGCTTGTCCAAGAAGGGGCTTAGTCCTACTCTCTCCCTAACCTTTCTGCTCCATCAACTATTTCCTCAAACATTTCATCTCCTAATGCTCATCACCCCTCTATCATCAGAGAGCGCAATAAGCACATACCTCCCTGCACCAGGCTTTCTCAGTTACCTTTCTTCCTCACCTCAACCACTTCGATTTTCCATCATCTTCACATACCTACTATTATTACTAATCACCTCCTTTCTGCACTTTCTCTTCCTGATGCTGATTTCTATCATTAACACCTTGCTTATCTGCTATCACCCTCAATGCCCTCACATACCTATTGCAATCCCTGTCCCTTAGCCTCTCCTATATTTCCATCATTTGCTACAGTTACCTCTATCCTGCCCACTCACTCAGTCCAAATCTCTGAATCATCTCACCCATTTTCTCACCACCCTCAATATCCCTCAAGAGCATGTCCCAACACATCTTCACCATCATCTCTCTCACTATCACTCTCCTTATGTTATTCTGTATCTCACTCTCCTCTCTTTTTTAACAGGAGCATCCATATGTTTACAGCAAGATATCTATCTCTGTCCCTCTATACCTTTAATCACTCAACTGACACAAAGCCACCCCTCAACCCCTTCCAGTTGAGGGGCTTTTGTCTGGCAGAGTACTTGGTGACCCAGTTGGTGATGATGCATGTGAAAAGCACTGGTGCTGGTGCCATATAAAAAACACTTACACAAGTGGCATGTACAAAGCACACTGTAAACTCTATAAAGTGGTTGGTGTTAAGAAGGGCATCCAGCCATAGAAACCATGCCAAAATAGACAATGGAGCCTGGTACAACTCCTGGCCTTACCAGCTCCTATCCAGCCATCCAACCCATGCCAGTAAGGGAAATAGATGTTAAATGATGATGATAAGATATATATATGGCGCAGGAGTGGGTGTGTGGTAAGAAGTTGGCTTCCCAACCACATGGTTCTGAGTTCAGTCCCACTGCGTAGCACCTTGGGAATGTATCTTCTACTATAGCCTTGGTGGACGAAAACTGTAAGAAGCCTGTCATATGTATGTGTGTGGGATGTTTGTGTGACTGTGTCTGTCCCTCCATCATCGCTTCACAACCGATGTTGGTGTGTTTACATCCTCATAACTTAGCAGTTTGGCATAAGAAACCGATAGAATAGATACTAGGCTTACAAAGAAAAAGTTCTGGGGTTGATTTGTTTGACTAAAGGCAGTGCACCAGCATGGCCACAGTCAAATGACTGAAACAAGTAAAAGAATAAAAGAATGGTCAAGATGGTGAGCTGGCAGCTAGAGTTTTAGAGTAGCTGTCCACCGAAGTTCCATATAATATGGGAATGAAAAAGGAAAAGGAGGAAAATACAATGTTATTAAAACAAAGACACATTCACAAGTAGACAAACAAATGGTTTGATTAGGGTATAATCAATTTGGCAAAGAAACTAAAGAGAAAATATTACGACGATAACCACCACAGATCTACAATGGAAGAAGATACCACGTGTAGGTGAGGGTAAAAGAAAATCACGACTGACGTTGAACGATAGTAAGTACATCCAAAATTTATAAAGCAGCAACATACATACATACATAGATACTTGTAGCACACATATATATACGCGCAGAGTGAAAATAAATCACACTATTTAATGTGACGGACTACACTGCAAAAAATAAAAAATCACTGATTTCATTTCTGTTTACAAACTGTCTCCGTGTCTACATGGGTCATAACTAAACATATGCACAAATCCTTTTGTATATACACACACAATATTTAAGAACAAAAGGAATATATATAAAAAAGGTACTTGTATCGCAGAGTGGTCCCGGTTGTGCACACGCGGATTCGCGCGTGCGCGCGAACCAGACGTAGGTACTCGATACTCGAGATCCTACGAGGTGACTTGCGCATGCGCTGTGCGCGTTCCCCCCCCCCCAAAAAAAAAAAACAAATTTTAAACTTAAATAATAATTTTTTTTACACAAACTCGAACGTATATAATTTCTGAAACTTAATTATTATTTTTTTTAACACAGACGTATATAAATTCGGATTTTTTGCATGGAATCAAGTACTTTGACCTCCTTACCCTAATATGCTACAAATCCCATATTTTGGTTCGGAAAAGGGGGTGGCGAATTGGATTTTTTTTTTTTTTTGTTGAATGAATTGAATGAATAGAAAAAATGTATAATATATGTTGTACATACCTTAATTTTCTTTTTCATGACATTGTAGCAATTTTATGACAGTGTAGCAAAATAGTAGTCAATTAGATAAATACCAGCACTACATTTTTTTTCTGGGGTATTTTTTTTCAACCTCATCACATAGTCACATATTTGCACCTTTCAATTTAAACAAAGTCTTAATTAAGCAATTACGGCAGCTTAGCAGAAATGTCATGTTCTAATTTTTGTTATTCAATGGTTTCAATACATGCGTGACATCTGTATCTCAATTGTTCATTCCCGTTCGAATGTATACCATTCTGAAAGATGTTTAAGAATATTCTCAACACAATCTTTTCCATACTGTTCTTTCCATAGAAATTCATCAAGGTAAGAGTCCACCATGGTGGAATGTACCCCCTTCATTGTTTTAAATTTTCTTTTTGCATTCTTCCAGTATCATTCCACAGAATTTGTGTGTACATGTGTTATGGGATCCACAAAATTCTGGGAATGGTTCACTGTGAAATGGATGCATTTTGGTGTCACATCCTTTTCAGCAATTCCATTATAGGCGCCCCAACAATCCAAATGAATTGTAGTGCCCGGTCTAATAAATTTTTTGAATATGGGTAGCAGAGTTTCAGAAGAATGGTCAGGTACGAACACTAGAAAACCTTTCTTGTCTTCTCTGTCCCATCCTCCGAAAACCCATCTCTCCTGTGGCATCCTACCTCTGTTATGTTTTCTCTTGTACATCATGGATTCATCAATTTCCACAATGTGCCCAACCTCACCAATTTGGTACGGGTTATTGACCAGATTGTGACTACAGATATCACGCATGTACTGAAACCATTGAATAACAGTAGATTTCGCCAATCCAGTCAATTCTATTGTTGATGATATTGGTAAGTTGTTACTCCATGAATATATTATATGTATAAAGTCATGTCATTTTAATTTACTATTTTCTAGGTAGGATTTCTTCCTAATTGATACTTTTTCCCCTTTGTGTGTTGGGCACCGAAATATCTTTTCTTCTTTATGTTTTATCAGAGTCATTTCTCTCTGGCATTGCACACAATGCGGAGAAACGTTATTCAAAATTTTCTTTTCCTTCAGGAAGGAATATATGGTATCGAAGTCTTTGACGATACTTTCTATCTCATAAAACATATTTAATAATATTTTTAAAACTTATATAATTTTTTTTTTAACAGACGTAATTAATTTTATCTCACAGTTCAACTGGAATTGTAAAGTGAAAATAAACTATACAAGACCACATGGTAAGAATTCAGTTAGCTCTGATTGGTTAGATTTTAGAACTCTCTCTCTTTCTCCAGCTTCATGCCATCGTTTTAAGAAAAAAAAAGAAAAACAAGAGTTTTCCTCTTCCAAACTAATTTTTGTTGTGGGGGGGGGGGGGAGAAAGATGAACAATTTAAAATAAATATATCTTAATTGTAGTGTGAGAAAGTATATATATTCTGATGATAAAATATATTATCTTTCAAAAACATCCCAGTTTTATAGACTATATCGTGTATGTTTAAGAAATGGTTCATTATATATATATAGCAGAGAATGAGACATCGTTCATCTGTCTCCCCACCACACTTCCACCTACACAAAAATTAGTTTGAGAAAGAGAGGGGGGGACAGAGAGATATCAGAAACAAAAATTAGAACGTGACATTTCTGCTAAGCTGTTGTAATTGCTTAATAAAGACTTTGTTTAAATTGAAAGGTGCAAATATGTGACTATGTGACGAGGTTGAAAAAAAATACCCAATATATCAGCGAGATATCGTCTTATTTGGTCGAATATGAATTTGACAATTTGCTGGAGGTCAAGAGAAACCGGCTTGAAATTGGAACATGTGGCTGAAGTCAACAAAATTGTCTCCTCAAATCTATGCCGTAAATTAAAAATCATGTTTCTATATTAGAAAAAAAAATGTAGTGCTGGTATTTATCTAATTGACTACTATTTTGCTACACTGTCATAAAATTGCTACAATGTCATGAAAAAGAAAATTAAGGTATGTACAACATATATTATACATTTTTTCTATTCATTCAATTCATTCAACGAAAAAAAAAAAAATCCAATTCGCCACCCCCTTTTCCGAACCAAAATATGGGATTTGTAGCATATTAGGGTAAGGAGGTCAAAGTACTTGATTCCACGCAAAAAATCCGAATTTAATGCGAAAAAATTTATACATTTCTGTGAAGAAATTAATTCATTAAGTTTAACAAATTATTTACGTCTGTGTATATATGTCTGTGTAAAAAAAAAAAAAATAATTAAGTTTCAGAAATTATATACGTTCGCGATTGTGTAAAAAAAAATTATTATTTAAGTTTTAAAAATTATTTACTTTGTTCAAAAAATATTATTAATATTAATTAATTTTCAAGAATGATTTAATTTATATAATTAATTCATTAATTTTATTCTGTAAAATAGTAATTAATTCATTTATCTGTAAATCCGCGAGGGAATCGCTATGTTGTCACTCAGGCAGCTAGAAATAGCAGCCAGATTTCCCTCCAATAACACCTTATTGTCTTAAAAAGCAGAAAGGTATCTAAAAAATCCGTTTTTAAAAATTTTTTTTTAGGGAAAATCGTGCGGGTGTTACTCTGTAATTTTACCCAAAAAATTATATACATTTGTGTGAAGAAATTAATTCATTAAGTTTAACAAATTATATGGGGAGGGGTTGTAACGCGCATGTGTGAATCACGCACAGCGCATGCGCAAGTCGCCTCGTAGGATCTCGAGCATCGAGTACCTACGTCTGGCACGCGTGAATCCGCGTGGGCGCAACCGGGACCACTCTGCGATACAAGTACCCATAAAAAAAAGAACAAATCAAAAACAAATATTTTACTTTTATCGTATTGTTGTTTACATTTTCTGTCTCTACGGATGAGCAAAAGCAACAAAATCGCCATGGTGGAATCCATAGTGGAGTGCGATAAGACTGGTCGCTGCTCCAAAATAGAACACTGCCCAGAAAATCACACCTGCCACATCTGTACGGAACCCGAAAATACGTTCCGTAATCGCTGGGTCGAATGTGGGACATGTCTCATCTCTGTCTGCCTCCAATGTGCCACAGACTTTCAGAAGATCCCAGGCCAAAAAAAGAGCCATCATAATGCTATGATGGATGGACTCTGGAAGATGGTCCAGCTTAAATCTTGGTCTTTTCAGTGTCAGGCCTGCGTGCCTCCACAACCGACGATTGTGTCTCCCCCTGCCACTCCCGTGGAGGAGGTGGAACAGCAACAGCAGCAACAACAAAATCAACCACAACTACAGTAGTAGCAGCAACAACAACAACAACACCAATTGACCAGTGCGGTTCTTGCAGAACTGCAACAATCGATTTGTGCTTTAAGAGGGGAAGTAGCAGGAATAAAAGCAAGCATTCAGGTAGGACTCCACAATGAGGGGTCTTATCGGAATGTTCTGCTAAAGAACCTCCCTGTACCTCTTGCCGCATCTAAAAACACTGAGGAGACTGCGGATTCTGCTACCCACGAAGTTATTGCCATTGGGGTACCAGAAGACATGGCTGATCTTCAGGCATTTGCTGTCAACTCAGCCAAAGACCTAGGCTGCGTTCCCCCAATGGGTGCTCTCCGCCTTAGACGACCTGACCCAAAACCCAGGCTCATCAAGCTGTCTTTTTCAGACCACGCTGAGGCAACTCATACCATCTGGCCTCAGTTAAAGCTGGGCATGAAAATCGGACTACCTTCCGAACACGCCCAGGCTTACCACCCGATGTACATCCGAAGCTACGTGTAGTGGCTTCCCTGAACCAGAACTCAGCTCTGCAAGAAAGTTTCAGTCTTCGTGAGGATGGACAAATCTGGAGATTTGTTAAGACTGGTGAAACGTGGAAGAGAGATACCAGCTGGTCTGAGTGCTCTCTACCCACAATAACTGAAAATGGAAAAAAAACTACAGCAACTCTGGGAAACTAAACCAGAACAACCTGCCATCCTCTACACACCATCATAAACTGCAAGCAGGGTACAAATTGTTGTCCTTAACTGCTCGCAGTTTATGCAACAAAATACATCTGTTCAACTCCTACGTCAGAAGTATTGACCCTGACTTCATCACAGTCATGGAAACATGGGCACATTCCTTACTCTGTGATGGGGTTTTCAACATTTCTAGGTACAACCTTTTCCGCAAGAACTGCATTAACCGCCGTGGTGGTGGTGTGATGGTCTACATTCGTTCAAATTTTTCGGTAATTCCTTGTGCTGATTTGAACGAATCACAAGTTTTTTTCTGTGACATACGTATGACCATGTCAACACTCCTGCTTGGCGCTGTTTATCGTCCCCCAAATTACCATCAAGACACACAGCTTTGCGATATCCTCCGAGCTGCTGCCAGGAAAACAGCCACTTATGTTTTTATTGCAGGCGACTTCAATCATCCTGAGATCAATTGGGAAACCTTCCATTGGCCACAGAGTTGGAATAAAGTGACAAAAAAAGCAGTACTTGAATTTGAACAGTGCAGCAGCCAATCCTGACAGCAAGGTTTTCTGGAAATATGTGCATTCAAAGCAGAGACCTCACTCTCCAGTGGGCCCTCTTCGCAACCCTCACACAAGCCAGATCACTGACGATCCCAAGGAATGTGCAGAACTCATTGCCGAGTGCTATGCAAGCATATTCACTGTTGAAAATCAAAATGTACCATCTTCACCATCTCTAACAGCAAATTCCATAACAACTATGGAATTTACACCTGCAATGTTGCGACGTCACCTTCAAACTAAGCGCAACTATGCCTCCCCTGGTCTTGATGGCATTACATACCTGCTTCTCAAACGTGGCAGGTACTTCCTTTTACACCAGCTTTCTATTTTTTCCAGTACTGTCTCAACAATGGTGCTACTCCGGAGCAGTGGAAAACCACCAGTGTCATTCCTCTGTTCAAAAAGGGTGACCGCACATCACCTGTCAACTATCGCCCAGTCAGTCTCACTAGCTATATTGCAAAACTGATGGAATCGTGTGTCAGAGAAACACTTTGGAACTTCTGGAGCTCTCACAGTCTCATCCGACCCTCACAATATGGATTTGTCCCTAACTCCAGCTGCAGTGATCAGCTTGTCGAGTTCCTTGAGGACATTACTCAGATCACTGACAGTGGCTCATGGGTGGATGTTGTCTACCTTGACTTTGCTAAGGCTTTTAATTCTGTGCCACACAAAAGGCTTATGGTGAAACTCTCTGCAATGGGTGTGAGGGATGATCTTTTTAACTGGTTGAAATCCTTCATTCTAAGCCGAAAGGAGGTAGTCACAGTTCTAGGACAGCATTCTACATCATATGAGATGTCATCGGGTGTACCACAGGGATCTGTTCTTGGTCCCCTCTTGTTTGTGGCATACATTAATGACATAGATGCCAATTTAAAGAATGCCACAGTATTGAAATATGCAGACGACATCAAGCTGTACCTTGAAATCAAGAGGACAGATCCTGATGTCTACAACTCTTTCCTGCTATCAAACCTGGACACAATGCAGCAATGGATCAGACTGGCAACTGAAACTGGCTGTGGACAAGTGTACCACCATGCATTTTGGGAGAAAAAACCCTGCGTCCACATACTCCCTCCACAACACTGATATCAAGAAATCCTCTTGCGAGCGTGACCTAGGCATCACTGTCAGCAGTGATTTGCGTTGGACAAAGCATATCTCTAAAATTGTCAAGAAGGCCAAGGGTGTCTTGGCATCACTCAGCAAGACTTTTGTTAGCCGCTCTCCAGCCATCCATTTAAAGCTGTATACAGCTATGGTACGACCACACTTGGAATTCGCATCATCAGTTTGGAACCCCTATCTTTCTCAGAACATTGGCCTCCTGGAATCTGTTCAGAGGTGTGCAATCAAACACATACCCTCCATCAGACACCTACCATACTCTGAGCGCCTTGTTTCCCTGGGCATGGATTCACTGTAGCTCCGGCGTCTGGCGATGGACTTGGTAAACACCCACAAAGTTATCAACCACCTCACCAACAACAACACTGAACACCTTTTTGATCTCTATGTGTCCAACACACGTGGACATGCCTACAAAGTCAGCAAACAGCACAGCTCCCATGACTTTCGGAAACATTTTTTCACACTCAGAGTTGCTGAAGCATGGAACAAACTGCCTGCGTCAGTTGTTGACTGCCATGACACTGCATCCTTTAAGGCCCTCATGCTTTCCGAAATCCGCCGAAACAACACATGATTGTCCCCCTTCCATACTCATACACATATGTGTATGTCATGACTCATGCACTGTTCTTTTCCTGACGCTTGTATAGTCATACACACATGCATAGATATGTATATGCATACACACACACATGTACACAAACAAACAATAAGAACGCAGCTTGGATAATGAACAGAGTCAATGACTATTGGAAAGTTTGCAAGACGCAATGAAAGTTTTAGAAAAAAATAAATAAATGAGTGGAAATTAAACCAGTGAGTACATTAAAAAATAAGGCACTAAAAGAGAATGACTCTCCCCAGACGCAATAATATATCTATTAATAATAATAATAATAAAACATTGTGTACAGTGCTCAGGTGCACTACAACTCATCTATACATACACTTTAGATGAGTTGTAGTGCACCTGAGCACTGTACACAATGTTTTATTATTATTATTATTAATAGATATATATATTATTGCGTTGGGGAGAGTCATTCTCTTTTAGTGCCTTATTTTTTAATGTACTCACTGGTTTAATTTCCACTCATTTATTTATTTTTTTCAAAAATTTTCATTGCATCTTGCAAACTTTCCAATAGTCATTGACTCTGTTCATTATCCAAGCTGCGTTCTTATTGTTTGTTTGTGTACATGTGTGTGAGTCAGTGTGCATGCACATACACATATGTATGTATGCATGTATGTGTGTGTGTATGCATATACATATCTATGTATGTGTGTATGACTATATGCATGTCTTCTGTATGTTTGTGTGCTTGTGTGTTTGTATGTGTGTGTGTGTATGTATTTGTGTATGTACTGTCTCCTTATGTGTGCATGTCTGAGTGTGTCTGTATACAGGTTTTTTGTGACTATGTACATGCATCTGTTATGTATGGCTGTGTGTCTCCATATGTGTTCTTGTGTGAAGTGTGCATGTGTATATATGGTCGTGTGCTTCAGTCTTTTTTGCATACATGTGTGTTTGCCCATATTACCTATGGACCTGTCTATCTGTTTGTCTGTCTGTTTACATTCATATCTATTTACCTTCATATATATGCATATACATATATATATATTAATCAAAATAAAAATATGATGCCAAGGATTCAGCGGTACATATGTTTCGGGCCTTTATTAGACGGATTTATAACAATGCATAATGTGTGTCTATGGCCTTCTTCAGCTGCGCACAATTACTACTTCAAGGACATGTATTACATCATAGATTCTACGTTGGGGATACATGTCCTTGAAGTAGTAATTGTGTGCAGCTGAAGAAGGCCATAGACACACATTATGCATTGTTATAAATCCGTCTAATAAAGGCCCGAAACATATGTACCGCTGAATCCTTGGCATCATGTTTTTATTTTGATTAATATATTCTACCACCTACACCACCAAATGGTATATACAGGTGCTTACAATTATCAAGTATTCACCCTGATTTTATATATATATATATATATATATATCACGTGATCACGTGACCGATCAGACCATCAGATGTTGTTACACATCGCTGGTCACAATGCGTTCACATTCTTTTAGCCTTCGAATGACGCCACCCCGCTGGCTAAGCGAGCAGGCCAATATTATATATATATATGCATATACATACATACATATATATATATATATATATATATATATATATATATATGTATGTATAAGATGCACCAAGTGTAAGCTATGGACACATAAGAGGTGCACTGGGAAGATAGTTTTTGTATGTGGCAGATGCTCAGGAGCAATAAACACTGAAAATGCGCAGAGACCAACTTCCGCTACATTCCAGGGAGAAAAACTAGAAATAGTTGATAGCTTCCGTTTCCTAGGTGACCAAGTCAGCAGCGGGGGCGGGTGTGCTGAAAGTGTAACTGCTAGAGTAAGAATAGCCTGGGCAAAGTTCAGAGAGCTCTTACCTCTGCTAGGGACTCTCGCCCAGAGTAAAAGGCAGACTGTATGACGCATGTGTACGAACAGCCATGCTACATGGCAGTGAAACATGGGCCATGACTGCTGAGGATATGCGTAAGCTCGCAAGAAATGAAGCCTGTAAGCTCCGATGGATGTGTAATGTCAGCATTCATACTCGACAGAGTGTAAGTACCTTGAGAGAAAAGTTGGACCTAAGAAGCATCAGTTGTGGTGTGCAAGAGAGACGTTTGCGCTGGTATGGTCATGTGGTGAGAATGGATGAAGATAGGTGTATGAAAAAGTGCCAATTCCTAGCGGTTGAGGGAACCTGTGGAAGAGGTAGACCCAGGAAAACCTGGGACAAGGTGGTGAAGCACAACCTTCGAACTTTAGGTCTCCCCGAGGAAATGACTAGAGACAGAGACCTATGGAAGTATGCTGTGCGTGAGAAGACCCGGCAGGTCAAGTGATGCCATAACCTGTGGCCTCAGTCCACTTATGCATACCTTTCCTTCTTGGGACACAAAACTCTACTTGTGAAGACCTGTTGAGGCAAATGAAAAACAAAATCAAATCAAAATCAATCAACATCAATGGAAATCGTAGCTGAGATACCAGTGTTGGTGGCACATAAGAGAACCATCCGAACGTGGCCATTGCCAGCGCCGCCCCGACTGCCTCCGTGCCAGTGGAACGTAAAAAGCATCATACGATCGTGGCCATTGCCAGCCTGGCCTGGCCTCCATGCCGGTGGCACGTAAAAGGCACCATTCGATCGTGGGTGTTTGCCAGCCTCGTCTGGCACCTGTGCCAGTGGCACGTAAAGAGCACCCACTACACTCATGGAGTGGTTGGCGTTAGGAAGGGCATCCAGCCGTAGAAACATTGCCAGATCAGACTGGGCCTGGTGCAGCCTTCTGGCTTCCCAGACCCCAGTTGAACAGTCCAACCCATGCCAGCATGGAAAGCGGATGCTAAACGATGATGATGATGATGATGTATACACACCCACACATATATATATGCTTATATGTACACACATAACAGCCTGCTAATTACTCCACCTGTATATATATAAACTGTGGGTATTGGGGTAGGATACCTACTGCATATTTTTCTATTTAATACTGGGGATGTTTCATTTATGAGGACATACTCCTGTATTTGTCTGAGTGTTGAGTCCTTCGGGTGCTTGGATAAAATGCAAATGTCAACTTGACCCAATGTGTTTCCATGCTGGTGGTTTGGCATTTGGCAGAACTTCATGCACCACATGCAATTCTCTGGATATGATCAGAAAGATATGGTTCAGTTATACAGGGGTGCTAGAAAAAGTTAGATAGCATTATATGTAATGGAACCAGTGGAACCTGCCCTAGATATAGAAGTAAAGACTGGAATAGAATACAAAGAGTTTGTGACAAAGAAAACAGGGTGAACACATGGTACAAGAAAAAAAATCAAATATGAAGGAGTGATGTTTGTAGTGGTCACAGCCCATGGAGAACCAGCCTGTAGATTTAGGAAAGCATTGAAGGAGGCCAAACTCAACATAAAGTTGTTGAAAAGCCAGGGAGCTCCATCAGATCACAACTCTGTAGAACGTACCCTTTTGAGAATACCACATGCATCAATGATAACTGCATGGCATGTAAGATTAACCCTGGCATTAACTGTAGAACTAGAAATGTAGTCTACAATATTAGATGCATAGACATAGGCGCTTGTAAAGACAAGAACATGATATACATAGGTGAAACAGCTAGGAGCATTGCAGAGAGACCAAATGAACATTTGAGACAATATGACAACAAAAAATAGTCCTCCATACTTGACACCCGCATTTTATCCAAGCACCCGAAGGACTCAACACTCAGATAAATACAGGAGTACATCCTCATAAATTAAATATCCCCAGTACTAAATAGGAAGTGTACGTAGTAGATAGTCACACCCCAATATCCACAGGTAAGACTGTTATACAGACATATGTATGTGTGTGTGTGTGTGTATGCATATATATGTATATACATATATATATATGTATATATATATATATGTGTGTGTGTGTATGTATATATATATATGTGTGTGTGTGTGTGTGTATGTATGTGTATATATATATGTATATATATGTATATATATATATGTATATATATATATATATATATGTGTGTGTGTGTGTATATATATATATATATACATATATACCTACTAGCAGTATCGCCCGGCGTTGCTCAGGTTTGTAAGGGAAATAACTATAAAGCATTTTTAGAGAGTTATAGCCAAAAAATAGCAAAAAAATGGAAAAAAATGATGGTAAATTTTTTTTTGAGAGTTAAAAAAGGATGGAGTTGCGTCCCCTAGACAGTTTGTTGTTCGTGTTTCTGATTCTCGACCCCATGTCGAATTTATCGATTTTTTTCAGAACTGGGGGAACTTTTCAAAATTTTGGCTGCGTTAGTTTTGAATTATGACATTGGGCTATGTGTGTGTCAAGTTTCATCAGAATCGGTTGAAAGCCGTGGTCAGGGTGAGGGTACAAGCAAACAGACACACAGAAACACGCACAGACAAACTGCCGTTTATATATAGAGATATATATATAGGTAAATGGATATGAATGTAAACATATAGACATACAGATAGATAGGCACATAGGTAACAGGGGCAAATACACATGCACACACACGTATGCAAAAAAGACTGAAGCACACGACCATATACACACATGCACACTTCACACAAGGACATGTATGGAGACATACATCTATACACAACAGATGCACGTACAGTCACAAAAAACTCATACACAGACACACTCATACAAGCACACACAAAGAGACAGAGGTACACACACAAATGCATACACATACATACATGCAAACACACCCACACACATACAAACACATAGACACATGAATATGGAGAATGCATAATTAGTCATATACATATGCATACACACACCCATACATGCATACATACATATATGCATGCACACACACACACTCACTCACACACATGCACACACAGAAACAATAGAGAAATAAATAAGTAAATTAGTGGAAATTGAACCGGTGAGTGTGTTAAATAATAAGGCACTAAAAGAGAATGACTCTGCCCAGGCACAATAAAATTTGCTTCAGCACATGAATTCACATAAAGAATCTTGCCAGCCAAATCCAAAAATGAAATATATATATGTATATGGACACATAGGTGCAGCAATATCAAAGGAAGGCTAATTGGGAAGATAGTTTTTGTATTTGGCAGATGCTCAGGAGCAATAAACACTAAAAATGTACAGAGAACAACTTCCGCCACATTCCAGGGAGAAAAACTAGAAGTAGTTGATAGCTTCCATTACCTAGGTGACCAAGTGAGTAGTGATCAAGTGAGTGTGCTGAAAGTGTAACCCACCACACAAACAGCAGAGAACCCCATGGACGATCCAATGCCACCCAGTACACTTCAGGAAAGAAGAAATCTGGAAGGCACCGAAGAACCTGTAAATTCTACCTGCGGGGCAAATGTTGGCATGGTGAGGACGGCAAAAACTGCCGGTTCGCCCACCCGACACCCCGCCAGAACTACAGAGACTCAAAGAGAAGAGCTTTACTGAGGGAAGACAAGAAATGTCTCCCAGGAAAACTTTCAGAAAAGAAGTGCACTCCTCAGATGTTCTGCGCAACGCAGCAGCTGAGCAAGAGTCTTTTTTATGCATGGTGCAAAGAATTGTCCGGCAACTAACCTGGCTACACCAAGCATGGAGAAGGAACCCTGCCCACCATTATGCAAGACCACCACAGTCAATAGACACGGGATGGCCTCCCCTAACGCCTGCATAGCCGTCACCCCAATACCTTTACTAAATATTGGGGGCCTGTTGCATCAAAATAGAAACAAAATTTCTTTCCTGAGAGATCTTACTGCGTGCAATCAAGCCCTACGCATAGCACTCGTGGAAACTCACTTCAGCCCTGATATAGAGGACGCAGAAGTACAAATACCAAACTATGCCATACTGCGAACAGACAGAAAGGAAAGGAGCCATGGTGGAGTTGTTGTATACATCCTTGATGACCTCACACCCCAGGTCTTACTGGCATTCTCAAATTCGGTATGTGACACTCTAATTGTATACATAAGACAACATAATATAGTCATATGCAATACATATTGCCCACCGGATGCCCCAAACCACATAGTCAAGTTTGAAGATTGCCTCACAAGAATTAAAGAAATCCTCATGCATGTGGAACACCACGTGACCATATTTCTTATGGGTGATTTCAACTTCCCCAACGTCAAATGGCCCGAAGGTCTCATACTCGCCGGAATGACTCATTGCAAGCAAGCACAGGTGGAGTCCCTGCTCAACCTCACCAATGCCCTATTCATGGACCAAGCTGTACTCAGACTAACTAGGGCGAATAACATTCTGGATCTCTGCTTCACGAACAATATGGACATCATTCATGATGTGAAAATGACACCGACATTAGTCTCAGATCACAACATAATAGAGCTGTCTATGTTTGGGCCAAAAGTATATATTTTTCTTCTAGTCTCAGTTCAGAGCTGCAGCCATGCTGATGCACCACCATTTTGTGCTACACTGTTATTACTAAGAGACTCCTCTAATATGTAGCACTTGGTGAAGAATGGAGTTTGATATAGCTACCCTCATTTGCACCTCTTGCCGTGAGGTAGGTTCATCTGGGACTCTCGAGAGGAAGAGGTCCAGCTTTGATTTAAAAACCGCTACATCTACTTTGTGCAAGTTCCTTTGGGAGAATATTAAAAAGCTGTGGGCCCTTGAAACCCAGGCTGTTGCAGTAACTGGTCCTGAAGTGTGATGTCATTGCTGGCACTATGCAGTGTCGTCCCATTATGGCATTTGTGTAGCTTTCAATGCTAAAATTTGGCAAATTCCTTCCAGGATCTTCCAGATATATATTACTGCATACCTCGCCCGTCTTCTCTCCAGGGAGTAGAGTCTTAGCTGTTTAAAACTTTCCCAGTAGCTGAGCTGTTGCAAAGAGATGATCTTCTTTGTGAATCTTCTCTGGATTGCTTCAAGGTCTGCTGTTAATTTCACACTGGTGGGTAACCATAGCTGTGAGCAGTAATCCAGGTGGCTGAGGACAAATGTCCGCCAGAGGACCATCATGGTTTCCTTATCTCTGGTTCTGAATGTTCTTAGGATCCATCCAGCCAGTCGTTTGCACTTTGTCGCCATCCTGGTAATGTGCACTTGGAAAGAGGTATCATCACTCATGTTGATACCCAGGTCCCTCACTGACTTATGTATGTATATTTATATATATATTATATTATATTATATATATATAATATATATATATATATATATATATATAATATATATATATATATATAAAATAATATGTTACAATTACTCAATAGTCAAGATAAAACTCTGAGTTTCAGATGCCGAAGTGGAAATCCACAACACCATCTCTTCGGTTATCTGGCCATCTGAAAAGATACCGTTATATAAAGGGAAATTACTGTGTTATAATTCTGCTACTTATATAAAATTAAAAGTAAACACGTAAAATTTCCTCTATTTACATAATATTGAGGTCTCTTTCTTTCTTTTATTATCTTACCGTTTTTACCAATATATATATATATATATATTTACTCTTTACTTGTTTCAGTCATTTGACTGCGGCCATGCTGGAGCACCGCCTTTAGTCAAGCAAATCGACCCTGGGACTTATTTTTTGTAAGCCCAGTACTTATTCTATCAGTCTCTTTTGCCAAACCGCTAAGTAACGGCGACGTGAACACACCAGCATCGGTTGTCAAGCAATGCTAGGGTGACAAACACAGACACACAAACATACACACACACACATATATATATATATATATACATATATACGATGGGCTTCTTTCAGTTTCTGTCTACCAAATCCACTCACAAGGCTTTGGTCGGCCTGAGGCTATAGTAGAAGACACTTGCTTAAGATATCACGCAGTGGGACTGAACCCAGTACCATGTGGTTGATAAGCAAGCTACTTACACAGCCACTCCTGCGCCTATATTTTATATACATTATATATACATATATTATATATATATATATATATTTTATATACATATATTATATATTATATATATATATTTTAGCTCCATATCACCTGTCATTTCGCAATTAACACGTTATACGCATCCCTTGCTCTTCAGTGAAGCGAATCCAAAATATATCATAAATAAACAAAAGCATCACACCACGTGGACAGCCGCCGCCGCCATCGCAGTATAAGGAAATGTTTACCCATTATACATTTATGTAAATGTATAATTCTTTTGAATTGCATTTCGGGAGACAACGTGCTTTTTCGGAACAAGTTTTAAAAATAGGATAAAATCTTAGTAAGAGATCTTAACAAGAAATTATCGAGTAGTTACCATGAAAAACCTCATAAGAGAAAAAAAAAACTGTAAACTTTTTTCTTTGAAAATATTTAATTATGTTGTATAGAGGGCATTATTACACATAAATGCCACACGCTAGGAGGGACTCTTAAAGTCATAACTACCAAATATAAACACATTGTACCGAATGTAAATCTCAAAGCGAGTCATTTAAAAACAGAATTTAGCTCCATTTGTTCCAAAAAAGCACGTTGTCTCCCAAAATGCAATTCAAAAGAGCCCGCCATTTACATAAATGTATGATAGGTAAACATTTCCTTATAGTACGGTGGCGGCGACGGTTGTCCGCGTGGTGTGATGCTTTTGTTTATTTATGACTAGCAGCATAGCCCGGCGTTGCCCGGGTATGTAAGAGCCCCTAGTAGGCAACAACTAATCCCAATCTAGTCCTTTCCTTCTAGGGAACGAAGGCGCATGTGTAGGTTGCAATGTCTTCTCTTCACTCCCAAATAACTATCAAACAGCTATCGATAATTCAACCCAACCAATTCCTACCAGGAAGAAATTACATCCGAGACTTTACTCCCAACTTCTGCTAATAGCTGCTGCAGCCGCAAGTTATTCGAATACTTTTTTTGTTTAAACTTTCTTTATAACTACCACCCCAAACGTTTTACCTTAAATTTTTGACGTACCCTAAGGGTCCTCGGACGTTACTTGCAAACTCTTGGTTTATTATAAGCCGCTTTTGTCGTATGCACCAAAAAACCTTTTCCATTCATTTGTTCAGTTTGGTCACTTTTGACTTTTTCGTTGTTATCACTCACATTGCTGCCCGCTTTTTTGCCGTTTTTGTACATTTTTATACATTTTGGGATACTTACCTCACGTGTTCCGAGAGTTAAAAAGGTTGAGTTGCATCCCCTAGACAGTCTGTAGAAAATGTGTTGCATATAAAAAGCTTAGATTCTCGACCCATGTCGAATTTATCGATCTTTTTTCAGAACTGGAGGAACTTTTCAAAATTTTCGCAGTGTTAGTTTTGAATTATGACATTGGGCTATGTGTGTGTCAAGTTTCATCAGAATCAGTTGAAAGCCGTGGTCAGGGTGAGGGTACAACCTGACAGACACACAGACAGACAAACTGCCGTTTATATATAGAGAGATATATTTTGGATACGCGTCACTGAAGAGTAAGGGGCGCGTATAACGTGTTAATTGCAAAATCACAGGTGATATGGAGCTAAATTCTGTTTTTAAATGACTCATTTTGAGAGTTGCATTCGGTACAATGTGTTTATATTTGGTAGTTATGACTTTAAGAGTCCCTCCTAGTGTGTGGCATTTATGTGTAATAATGCTCTCTATACAATAAAATTATATATATATATATATATTAAATGATGATGATGATGATGATGATAATATATATTATATATTATATATATATATATATATACATATATATATATATATACATATATATATAATTATATATATAAATATTATATATATATTAATATTATATATATCTATCATATATATACATTATATATATATATATGTATATATATACATTATATATATATATATTATATATATATATATTATATATATATATCATATTAAATATAATTAGAGAGATAAATAAATATAATATCCCCAAAAAAGTCCAGAACCTGGAGGAGCATGGAATTGGCATTGTTCTTGAGAGCCTGGCCATGCGTTGACGGAGATAATCCAAACAACATAATTACAGCTGAGCTGAAGTGCAATGGTTACACAAGGACGCTAGCACAGATAGAGCGAAAGAAGGAGTTTATACGCTCCTATGCACTCATGTGGGCATCAGCACGCTTGATGCCATCTTTGACAATGAACAAAGCAAAGATGACAGAGATGGAGGCACAGGTGCTGATGAAAGATGTCACCCCCACTTGGTAGACACCCAGGACAACAAAGAAGATTCAAGTGAGAAACCTGCCCAGGAAGTAAACCCAAGTTCAAGTGCCCCTACCAGCATCGAAAGCCAAAACCATGGAGATGAAAAGAAGTAAAAGGAGGAAAAACTAAAAGAAAAACAAAAGATGAAACAGCCAAAGAAGGAAAAACTAAAACTCAAACAAAACCAAAAGATGAAACAGCCAAGGATAGAAGCAAACCTGACTATCCATATACCAAAAAGGATAGAAAGAGACAGCACACACGAATGTGTAAATATTACCTGAAAGGTGTCTGCTGGCATAGAGAGGAAGGTGCAGGCTGCCATTTTGCACACCAAAGACCCTGCCACATAAACATGAAACAGGGCAGAAATCAACGGCCAAAAGGAAAAGGAAAGGACTATGCACCACCTGCCCCAAAACGAAGGTACACACATGTAGTGCTTGTTACAAACCATCAACATGTTATTGAAAGGGCAGCTGCTGAACAAGAATCTTTTTTGTGCATGGCACAAAAGATTGTACAGCAGCTGACCTGGCTCCATCAAACTCAAACTTGCAGTTGGGACTATCCACAATACACAAGACCACCACAGCAAATAGAC
The DNA here is from genome assembly GCF_006345805.1 of Octopus sinensis. Taxonomy (NCBI): domain Eukaryota; kingdom Metazoa; phylum Mollusca; class Cephalopoda; order Octopoda; family Octopodidae; genus Octopus; species Octopus sinensis. The sequence continues at coordinate 53,679,114 of NC_043007.1, read as the reverse complement.
CCAAGGTGGACACCACTGGCAACAACACACACATCACCTCGATGCTCCTACTGAACATCAGAGGACTGCTAACACTCAGTAACATGACAAAAATCCCTTTCTTGAGAGACCTTGTTGCATGCAATCAAGCCTTATGCATAGCACTTACGGAAACACACCTGAAACTGGATATAGCAGATGCGGAAATACACATACCACAGTATGTTGTATTACGGACCGACAGAAAAGAAAGGAGTCATGTTGGAGTTGCTATGTACATCTGCAAGGACCACACACCCCAGGTCCTTTTGTCATACTCAAATTCGGTGTGTGACACACTAATTGTACATATAAGGCAACTCGGTGTAGTTATATGTGCTACATATCGCCCTCCAGATGCTCCAAGTCATATAGGCAAGTTTGAAGACTGCCTTACAAAAATAGAAGAAATACTAGTCACATTAGAACAACACATAAGTGTACTTCTTATGGGAGACTTCAATCTGCCCAATGTCAGATGGCCTGAGGGCCTTTCTCTCCCAGGAATGACACGATGCAAATGAGGACAGGTGAGGTCCCTCCTGAACCTCATCAACACTCTGTACATGGAGCAAAGAATACTCCAACCAACCAGGGCAGGAAACATACTGGATCTCTGCTTCACAAATAATATGGATCTCATCCATAATGTAAAAGTGATACTGACACTACTCTCAGATCACAACATGGTACAGTTGACCATGTACAGGCCAAAGGAAAGCATGGACATGCAGTCTACAAGAAACTCTCAGAATCTTTCCAGCTTGAACTTCCATAAGGCAAACTGGAAACAAATTGAGAAAGAGATCCTCAAACAAAACTGGCCTAAATGTCTCTCCTCACCAGACATTGACATAAAACTTCAACAATTCATGTCTATAATGTAAGCCTTATGCTATAAATGTGTCCCAGAGAGAAAGGCCACTGTACACAAGAACAAAATCCCCAGAGAGAGGAAAATTCTTATGAGACGGCATGCAAAAGTTTCAAATCGCCTAAACAAACAAATTGAAAGCAGTGAAAAGTCCCACCTGAAAATAAAACTGTTGGAAATTGAAAAATGTCTGCAACTCTCCCATGAAAAAGAAAGAGCAGACAAAGAAGCCTGGGCTATAGACAACATAAAATCTAACCCCAGAGCTTTCTACAAGTTTGCCAAAGAAACAGCTATGTGCACTGTAGGATAGGGCCACTCCTTGAAAAGGATGGCACACTCACAGGAAAACCAATGAGGGTAAGTGAAATACTGAATGAGCAATTCAAGAGTGTTTTCACTCCACCCCGTGGGCATTTCCAAATCAGCAATCCAACTGACTTCTTTACCACTACAGATATAAAATCAGAGGCAACGATGATTGATTACATCAATATAAACGAAGGCGATGTAATAAAGGCTATAGTGAAATGAAAACAAACTCAGCTACTGGCCCCAATGGATTCCCAGCAATCCTTCTAAAAGTATGTAAGAGAGCCCTAGCAAGACCACTGCAGTTCCTCTTTCAGAGCTTCCTTGCAACTGGAAAACTTCCAAGAAAACTGAAGGAGGGTAAAATATGCCCTATTCATAAAGGAGGTAGCAGAGCGGAGGCCAAGGACTACAGACCTATCTCTCTGACCTCACACATCAGCAAGGTCATGAAATGAATAGTCAGAAGGAAACTAATCGCCTTCCTTGAAGAAAATAACTTGCTGCCTGACACCCAACATGGTTTCCGACCAGGAAGGAGCTGCCTAACTCAGCTCCTACAACACTATGACTGGGTGCTGAAACAACTGCTCAACCACTCAAATGTGGAAGTGATATATCTCGACTTTGCAAAGGCCTTTGAGAAAGTCGATCACAAACTACGTGATCTTGGCATAGTTGGAAAATTGGGAGAATGGCTTCATGACTTTCTGAAGGATAGAAGTCAGGTGGTAGTAGCCAATGGGACCATGCAGACAGCCATGATCACAAGTTATGCAGATGATACAAAAGTTTCACAGGCAATACAGAACCCTGAAGACACTATGCACCTGCAATGTGAGCTGGACAAAATATACAAGTGTGCTAAAAAGAATAACATGCAGTTCGATGCTGAAAAGTTTCAATTGTTATGCTATCAGCATGAAAAACTAAATGCAATACCCAATAAATACACTGGACCTGGAGGGATTGCAATCCCAGAAGCACAATCAGTGCGAGACCTGGGTATTTACATGAGTAATGATGCAACCTTTCATGTGCATGTTGCTAAATTGGCAATGAAATATATTATAATATTATGTATATATATATATTATGTATATATATATATTATGTATATATATATATATAATATATATATATATATATATATATACATTATATATATATATATTATGTATATATATATATATATATATACATTATATATATATATATATATATATATATATTATATATATATATACATATAATATTATATATATATATGCATATATATATTATATATATATATATATATTATATATATACATTATATATATTATATATATATATATATATATTATATATATATACATTATATATTATATATTATATTATATATACATCATATATATATATTATATATATATATATATATTATATATATATATACATTATATATAGCAGAGCTCACCAAGCAGTTGACTCCCTAGCAAGAAATAAGGCTCCGGGAAAAGACGGCATCCCCTCAGAGATCATCAAAGCCGGCAAAAACACCATCCTGCTTCGGCACCTTCATGAGCTTCTGTGTCAGTGCTGGGAAGAGGGTACAGTCCTCAGGATATGCGGGATGCCAACATCATTACGCTCTACAAAAACAAAGGTGACCGTGGTGATTGTAACAATTACCGTGGTATATCCCTTCTAAGCACTGTTGGACAGACCTTGCCCGCGTTATCCTGGCCAGGCTACAACTACTTGCTTCTCGAATCTATCCGAATCGCAGTGTGGCTTTAGAAGAAGCAGATCAACTATCGATATGATATTCTCCATACGCCAACTTCAGGAAAGTCCAGAGAGCAGAAAATGCCATTATATATGGCCTTCATTGATCTAACAAAGGCTTTTGACTCGGTAAGCAGAACAGGCCTCTTCCTCCTGCTCCAAAAAATTGGATGTCCACCAAAGCTGCTGAGGATCATCAAGTCTTTCCATGATGACATGCAAGGCACCATACAGCACAACGGTTCAACATCAGCCGCCTTCCAAATAAAAAACAGGGTAAAGCAAGGCTGTGTCCTCGCTCCTACATTGTTTGGCATCTTCTTCTCACTCTTACTGTCACATGCCTTTCAGACATCAGATGATGGAGTGTTTCTGCACAGTAGAAGTGACGGGAAACTATTCAATCTCTCGCGCCTGCATGCCAAGACCAAAATCAGAAACGTCCTGATCAAGGAGATGTTATTTGCTGATGATGCCGCTCTGGTAACACGCACAGAAGAAGCCCTCCAAAGGCTCATTAACTGTTTTGAGCAAGCATGTAACGACTTTGGCTTAGCTATCAGCCTTAAGAAGACCAACATCATGGGTCAGGCTACATCGGACATCCCAAACATACATATTGGAGACCACAGATTACAAGAGGTGGAGAAGTTTACCTATCTGGGCTCTACCGTCACCTACAACCTATCCCTTGACGCTGAGCTCAATATACGCATTGGCAAGGCAGCTGCTGCGATGGCCAACTCTCCAAACAGGCTTGGGACAACAATAAGCTGACCAAGACCACAAAAATGAAGATCTACCAGGCATGTGTACTCAGCACTCTACTGTATGGAAGCGAGACCTGGACGCTATACACACGCAAAGCGTCGCCTAAACATCTTTCACCTGCGCTGCCTCCGAAAAATCCTCCACATCAAATGGCAGAATCATATCCCCAACAAAGATGTCCTCAGGCAAGCAGGAATACCAAGCATGTTTGCACTCCTCACACAAAGACGTATGAGATGGCTTGGGCATGTTAGCCGTATGAAAGATGGCAGAATCCCCAAGGACATACTCTACGGAGAGCTTGCTAGGGGTACTAGGTCTGTGGGTAGACCGATCCTACGTTACAAGGATGTTTGCAAAAGGGATATGAAGGCCTGCAACATCAACATTAGCGGTTGGGAGGCAGTCGCCGGCAACCGTGGAGAATGGCGACGTACAGTAAAAGAGGGTATACAGAGGAGAAATTTTGTTTCTATTTTGATGCAACAGGCACCCAATATTTAGTAAAAGTATTGGGGTGACGGCTGTGCAGGCATTAGGGGAGGCCATCCCGTGTCTGTTGACTGTGGTGGTTTTGCATAGTGGTGGGCAGGGTTCCTTTTCTGTGCTTGGTGTAGCCATGTTAGCTGCCGTACAATTCTTTCCGCCATGCATAAAAAAGACTCTTGCTCAGCTGCTGCCTTGCGCAGAACATCTCAGGAGCGCACTTCGTTTTTGGAAGTTTTCCTGGGAGACATTTCTTGTGTTCCCTTGGTAAACTTTTTCTCTTTGAGTCACCTGAAGTTCTGGCGGGGTGTCGGGTGGGCGAACTGGCAGTTTTTGCCGTCCTCACCATGCCAACATTTGCCCCGCAGGTAGAACTTACAGGTTCCTCGGTGCCTTCCACATTTCTTCTTTCCTGAAGGTCACATA
>NC_043007.1:53642989-53674360 GCF_006345805.1 Octopus sinensis | reverse complement strand
TGAGCTTACACATGTCCTCAGCAGTCACGGCCCATGTTTCACTGCCATGTAGCATGGCTGTTCGTACACATGCATATATATATGTGTGTATGTATGTGTGTGTGTATGTGTGTATATATATTTGCATGTATATGTGTGTATAAACATGTGCATTATTTGCATGCGCATTGTGTATATGTATATTGTATGTATGTGTATTGTATATGTATGTGTACAATTAAGTGTATATGTGTGTGTATGTGTGCATTGTATATATGTATATTGTAGGTGTGATATATATGCATGAATACATGTATATACATTGCATGTATATATATTTATGCATTGTGTATGTGTATGTTATGTGTGTGTGTGTGTATATATATATTATATGTATGAGTACGTGTATATGTATACATTGTATGTATGTATATTGTGTGTATTTGTGGTATATTTATGTATGTGTATGTAAACACTATTTATATGTATATATGTATATGCATTGTCTATATATATATATATTATATGTATGTATTGCGTATGTATATTGCATGCATATATTGTGTATGTGTATTATATACATGCTGTGTATGTGTATTGTATGTATATATTTGCTAGGTGTATTGTGTGATATTTATATTATGTAGTATTTGTGCGTGTGTTTGTTGTGTGTGTGTGTGTGTGTTTGTGTGTGTATGTGTGTTATATATGTGTGTATATTATATATAAATACATGTTATATTTGTGTGCTGTGTGTGTATATTATATATGTGGGTGCGTTATGTATGTGTGTGTTCTGTGTGTGTTGTGTGTATGTGGTGTGTTTGTATACTATGTGCATGTGTGTGTATATGTGTGTGACAAACAGACGCCGTCTGACCAAATACCGCAGGCACACGGACACATCTATTCACACCCGCATACTCACCTCCCAATAACCCCAAAATCATTGATGCTTGAAGGGGAACCATAAACAAAACTGGGTACACATTTTTTTCTCTCAATTCAACTTTTCTGCTAAAGCGAACATGTCAGTAAAAACAAATTCTCACCTTCAATTCAAAATATTCTGAGATGTATAAAATATCCATCTTAATTTTTTCTGTCAATATTACAAATTTTCTCACCAAACTATTGCACGTCCTTATGTCCTTAACATGTCCTTTCTACCAAGACTGTTATATATATACATGTAATGTGACAATTTTGCGACAACTAATAATTAACGCAACCAAATTTCCAATAATATATTTGTTTATTCTTTTCTGCTCAATTTTTCCAAATATTCTCATCACACTATTGAACGTCTTTATGCCCTTAACATATCTCTGTTACCAAACACTATATTTATACATGTAATGTGACAATTATGTATAAAACATTTTTGAATTCATAATATTCAATGTGACAATTATGTAAAAACTTTTTTGAACCCATAATATTCAATGTTACTTTTGACAATCTTTTACCAAAGAGTGAAACCGGTTAAGTAAATAAACATCTTTTAAATTGCATTTTCAAACCTTCTTTCGTATATAATTCCACTTGTGCGATACCCCACAACTCAACTTTTTTATATATATAAGTATATATATATATTTTAATTTAGAGGTAGTATACCCCTACTTCTCACCAAATAAAAAGAATTTTTATTTTCATTTTACCTACCTACTGTTTTATTCCTTGGCAACACGTGTTTCATGACGTACATCCTTGGGTCCTAAACCACACACCTTGTTTCCCTGGAACCCCTCAGATGGCCCCCCAATCATCAAGCCCTTATAACTTTAATCAACGTTCAATACAATAAACTATATTTAATTTTTAAATCCCACAAATATGGGCAAAATAAGTATGTTTAAATTAGGTATGTTTAGTTTCACTGGACTCTACAGTACAAGCCATAATTCAGATAAAAATTCAAATAAAGATAAAAAGTTACAGAAATAAAAGTTACGCAAATAAAGTAAGGAATAAAAATCACAAAAAATATACGAAAATTTACAAAAACTAAGTTAGTTATATATAGTGTTCCAAATAAAATTAAATTTACAAATACTAATTTAATAATATATCAAAAAAATGTGAATAAAAACGAAAGGAATACGAATAAAAGTAAATACGAGTAAAAATAAAAATAAAAATAAAAAATAAAGATAGCAAGGAAAATATACACGAATTAAAGTTAATAAACATGGAGGCAATTACAAAGAGATAATTTCAAATAAAAGAGCTATAGTTCTAATACGAACTGCAAAATTTCAAGTGATACGAATGCTAACTTTTTTTTTTTTAAATTTCAAGTGATACGAATGGTAACTTTTACAAAGTAAAATAAATATAACTTGATGGTAAAGTAAGGAAAATATGCAATTCACCGATAGCTCCATTATCCTACAATGCCCTAATTATGGCCTAACATTGTAACGTCCATTGAAGTACTCACACCCTATTTCTTGCTACTTTATGGGATTTAAAAATTAAAATATAGTTTATTGTATTGAACGTTGATAAAGTTATAAGGGCCTGATTATTGGGGTGGCATCTTGAGAGGGGTTCCAGGGAAACAAGGAGTGGTTTAGGAACCCGAGGATGTACCTCATGAAACACGTGTTGCCAAGGAATAAAACAGTAGGTATTTAAAATGAAAATAAAAATTCTTTTTATTTGGTGAGAAGTAGGAGTATACTATCTCTAAATTAAAATATATTTCTTCATTGAGAATAATTTGAACCTCTGTCATGCCGGAATTGTTATTCCCTAAAAAATAATATTTAAATAATATAAGTACATATAAATATATATATATGTATATGTATATATATATACATACATGTATATATATACATACATGTATGTACATGTATGTTACATGGCAGTGAAACATGGGCCATGACTGTTGAGGACATGTTTAACTTTAAAGGAATGAAGCCAGTTGGATGTGTAATGCCAGTGTGCATACACGACAGAAAAGTTGGATTTAAGAAGCATCAGATGTGGTATGCAAGAGAAACGACTGTGCTGGTATGGTCATGTGTTGCAAATGAATGAGGACAGCTGTGTGAAAAAGTGTCACACGGTAGCAGTTGAGGGAATCTGTGGAAGAGGTAGACCCAGGAAGACCTGGGATGAGGTGGTGAAGCATGACCTTCAAACATTGGGCCTTACTGAGGCAATGACTAGTGATTGAGACCTTTGGAGATATGCTGTACTTGAGAAAAACCTAACAAGCCAAGTGAGACTGTAACCCTGGTCTATGCCAGTGAGTGTATCCAGCCCACTTATGAGTACCCCTCATTCATTGGACAATAAACTTTGCTTGCAAAGACCTGTTGAGGCAAGTGAAATCAAAATCAAAATTACTGACATGGCCGATGACAGTACCACCTGATTGACACTCATGCCAGTGGAACATTAAAAGCACCATCTGAGCATGATTGATGCCAGGGCTGCTGATTGGCTCCAGTGGCACATAAATGCATCATTCAAGCATGATTGTTGCCAGCATCTCCTTACTGACACATGAAAAACAACATTTGAGCATGGTTGTTGCCAGCGCTGCTGGACTGCAGGTAGCACATAAAAAACACCTTTTGAGCATGGTTGTTGCCAGAACCGCCTGACTGGCCCTCATGCCGGTGGCATATAAAATCACCCACTAGACTCTCGGAGTGGTAGAAACTTTGCCAGATCAGATTGGATCCCAGTGCAGCCTTCTTGCTCGCCAGTCCTCAGTCAAACCGTCCAACCCATCCCAGCCTTGAAAGCGGACATTAAACAACGATGATAATGATACACATACACATACTAGCAGAAGCACCTGTCCTTTGGACTGTTTAAGTTGCTTTGGTAGCATTTTTTTCACCAAATAATTGAACTACTGAGAAGGTTTATGAGTAGAACGGCAATCTGATTCCGATTAACCTAGGAAGAGAAAATCAGACTGAAGGCTGGTTATTGTGGAGGTCATTGCACTTTAACGATCACAGAGCATACAAGTTTGCAAGCTATACAAAGTAGAGCTACAGATGTGTTTTGGGAGCAGATTGCTGATAATGACTACAAAATATAATTGTTTTACATGAAAGCGAAATTTCTTGTCAGAAACAGCTACATAAATAGTGTAAGGAAATTGAAGGAAGATATTGAAACTTTCCCTCTGCAAATTTATTTTTCTCAACAGCTTAGAGATAAGCTAACAAAAGCCCCTTTATTGTGTCTTCCCACATAACCTGCACATAAACTAACAGCAAATACTGCATAAAGTTAAATTGATATGGAACTTTCAGAAAGATATGTATAGCTTTCGCTAGTGGAAGCAAAACTCTTATTTAAAGGTTAATTTTTTTGGATCAATCATATGTGATGGTTCAAAAAAGGCTAGAATGACAATGCTAAAACATATTTGAAACAATGGACAGCAGTTAAAATATCATCCTTAAAGTGAAACAATGATTTGGTGGGTAAACAAAAGTATCAACAAACAGAAGAGAGGGAAGGGAACATCACCTTTCAAGTAACTCAGATTAGGTAAAGGTGAGCTTGCCGAAGTTTAATATAGTTTAAATATGGAGATTAAGATTGTATGGTATTGGATATTCATTGCATACAGTGTTCCTAGTCAATTTAATCACTGTGGCAGGTGGACAGTTGAAATAAATAGACTAAATCTTTTCACTTTTATAAAAAGATTTAAAAAGTATGGAAGACCCTACATACAAAAACACTATGTTCAGTTAGGTCTATTTATTGGGCCTCCAAATAAATGGACCTAAATGTTTAGTGCATAACTATCTTTGGGACATAAGTAATGTGTGTGTAAAGTTTGGTGAAAAACAGTTGAGAATTGTGGAGATGCATGCATTCAGTGTTCCTAGTAAATTTAATCACTGTGGAAGGTGGACAATGGAAATAAATAAATAGACAAAATCCTTTCACTTTTATAAAAAGATTAAAAAAGTATGACATGTAAAAGTAGTACCCATGCTTTCTTTTTTTTCTCTGGTGGTGTGTCTAGTATTTTAATCAAAATGAAAATTTAATCAAAATGCTAATTTTCGGTTAAATTTTGATTTAATTCATCTCAACATATATACATGTGTATGTGTGTGTGCGCGCGCGCGCACGCGTTTGTGTATGATAATAAACTACTTAGCGTGAATATTAGGGCACTAATAATACTATCAGTTAACTTTATAAAATGTACCCCACCCACCTTTCTAGTTAGTATACTTCTATATTTCCATATCCTTACTTTACTTTATTTGTTTATAACCAATTCCCTACATTTGGTTTGTAGTTTCCATAGACATGGTATGTAATCTTGGCTATAATACGGGGTATTTGGGCTAAATTTGACAGTTTGCATAAAAGGAAAAAACGATGTCCCATTCAAAAATAAAAGTACTTGTAAAAATTTTAAATCATCAACTAGATTATGGCTGGAACATAACAGTTTACTCAAAGTAGCTATCCTCAACTTCTTCCAAGGCTTCAAAATGGCTCCAGAACCTGGTGCATGTGTTCTTCAAAGTGTCTCTGGGGATATCTTTGAATATCTCCTTGTTCTTGACCACCAGCTCAGCCTTGCTGTCACAGACAGAGCAGTTAGTGTCTTTCTGAACACCACCCCACACATAGTATTCTATGGGATTATCATCAGGGGAATTAGGAGGCCAGAAATTGAGACTGGTGAAGTTATAGAAATTCTCCAGCTTCTGACACTTACCAGATGAATGGCAAGAAGATGAATCCTACTGCCATACATATGGTCTTCCAGCAGCAATACTCTCCAGCCATGGATTGACCACAGTCTCTAGTAGTTACACATAACCATCTGAACTGAGCCTAATGCTCTGTTCATCAATTGTTGGATGAATTCTGGTGTGCAGATGCAGTCAGAATGCCTGCTGTGTCCCTTCATGCTGGCTATGGTTTTGTAGTCACCATTGCAGCTGTCTGTGTCTTGTCTTATAGCCTTCACAATGTTAGCATTTTGACACCCAGCATGAATCATCATGATACTGGTAACTCTTTTCTAATATTCAGATGGCTTCCAGTCCTCCATGTCAGCTAACTTTTTCTCAACTACAACTTTGATATTAATGCTCTCCAATACCATTGGCTGTTCACCCAGTCATCAAGCTGTTCCTGAAAAAAGAAGACATTAAGAAATTGTCAAATTTAGCCTGAACACCCTGTATATCCTAATTCTTAGGACTGATACTGAGATAGCTCAATAGGGCACAAATTGAGGAATGTAGATATGTGAATGTCTGTCTAAATGTATACATAAATAATGATATAAGCTCATTAGTCACCCAAACTTGTACTAATTCAAAAAATTACTATTTCGCTATAAATACTTTTGTACATGAGCTGGTGTGTGCATAGACATGTGAAAGTGAATGTGTGTTTGAATGTGTCTGGTAGAAAAATTAATATGAAGTGTATGTGTATGCTTGAGCCATTATAAAAGGTTTTGGGATGACATATCTGTCCTTCTAAATCAGCTGTGCATAAAATTCCAACAGCTTAGGCTGCTTTGGTATACACCTAAAGTACCTGTACTTTAACAAATACCATTATCCTTAGCAAACCAAGCCTCATATATCTATCTTTAACCCTCTATTCATTTTTCTCCAGATTTATTTTTCTTGTTATTCATTTACTTAATTCTATGTTTTATTTCTTTATTTTTTCATATGGTTCAATTTAAAAACTGCAGATTACCCTGCCAAACTTTTGGTCAATCTTTACAGTTAACTTACTTTACTCAATTTTATTTTACATCTTTTGATTTCATTATATGTTTTCTTGAATTTATATTTACTTCTGTTTTTTATAGCATGCTCCATATATAGTTTTTCAAGTATTTGTAAAGGGTAAGGTCTGCCAAACACATCTATTGTCTGCTACTATTTAATGAAATAACTTGCTACTGTAAAGCAGTCTGGGCTTCTGAAAATTATTTTAAAACCCGATTCTTTACACATAAAAATTCCTTTAGATACCCCGAAAATAGTATGAAGACCAGCCTGGCGAAATATGTCTGGGAATTAAAAGAAAAAGAAGCCCAACCTTTCAACGTGACATGGAGTATTTTGGATAGAACTGCACCATACAGGCACAGTTCTCATAAAAGAACGATCAAGTGCAATTTATGTTTGCTGGAAAAATATTTTATTTTATTCCAGGACAATAATTCTTTAAATCAAAGAAGCGAACTCTTGAATTCATGCAGACACGCAGCTAAATTTAAAATGTCGACTAGCAATATCCCATATGGATAGTGTATATTTTTGATCCTTGGACTAGTGTTTTGATCACACTGTTGGATTTGTTTCGTATTATGCATAATTTATTCCACATTGCAAAGTTTTTGTTTATATTTAGACATATTTGTTAAGGAAAACCTTTGACTGTTATATACAAATATTATTATTTTCTTGTTTAAGATTCTGCTTTTATTTTATTTCATTTTATTGTATTTTATAAACCCATCTTAATCATTTAATTTATAGATAACTCGATATAGGGTGTTCTATTTTGCATGTCTTTTATCTAAATTTTATTTATGCACTCAGCAATTTTTAAAAATAATGTTGTTTGCATATAAGTCAGGACATAGATATGTTTTTATGTGAATATTTGTATTGTTGGCATGCATATGTATTCGTATGTATGCGCCTATGTATATGTGTAAGTAAGCGTGTATGTTTATACTTATGCACATACATATATGGATATATATGTATGCATGTATTCACTTGAATTTGTGTGGATGTGTATTTACGTACTTACCTCTATATATTTATATATGTGTTCTTATATGTGTATTTACTGCTAATATACACTTTTATATACACATGTATACATAATTTTATTTTGTGAACGTTCATTACACATATTTAGACTTCTTTCTTTCTTCCTTTCTTTCATTATTTTTTCTCCCCCTATTCATTACTTGTATGGAGTCCTGTAACTTTATACCCCCTCCCCTTCCCTTACTCACTTGTTTAGCTATCTGTTGCTTATAAGATCGTTACCTTTTTTCTTTTTCTTCCCCCTTTCTGCGCTTTACTTCTTGTCTATATGTATGCACCAAGTGATTTTTGCATGTGGGCAAGATTGTATATACATATGTATATGTGTATTTGTGTGTATATTTACATCTTGCATATATATGTCTGCATATGTATGTGGTCTGTATACATCTATCTGTGTATTTTGATGTATATATGTATATTGATGGTTTAGTATGCGTATATACTGTTGTGAAATATTTGAATTTTTATGAATTAATTGTATTAATCAAATTATATTTCATATATAATTAATAACAATATGTATTTTGAGTTCGCTGTTCGATTTAAGGTTTTTTCCTCGATTTTTATAATTCATAATTTATATTGAATGCATTTATTTTGTTTATCACATGCTTAAGACCGTTATTTGAAAGGCCCAATGAAACAAATCCATTTTTAAAGGTGTATCCTTTAACTAGTTTTGAACATATTGTTATTTCTGTTCTATATTAACAAAACTGTCCGACAAACTGGAACGTGAAACTCTGAGTAACAGCTTTTGTTATATTTCTGCTGCTTTTAAATAAAGTATATATATATATTTACACATACATATATGTACATATACATATATATACATACACATACCTTTCATATCTTTCCAGAAAGTGGAGCCTCAACTCTTATAGACTCTCTCAGTAGTCCATATATGGCACTGAGACTGGTGAGCACAGTCAACTGTATGACAGAGGGTAGGTCTGACAGAACCACCACAAACATTGCTAGTCTAAGTACAGTTCACTAAAGGATTCCACTTAATATTGACGTCTCTTCAGAGAGAGCATCATTAGCTGAGATTGTCTGATGCCAATCTTTTGAAAAGTCATGCAGCCAGTCTCCTAGTCTATCAACTATACCAAGGTTACACAAATTGTGATGTATCATCTTGTGAACAAAGAAAATATCTCTAGTAGATAAACACATGCAAAAATAATGTTAAGAAGAAATATAATATTCTAGGAAAATTATCTGTCCTTCAGAAAATCAGTGTTTAAGGAAAAATATAGTGTATCAATGTAAGGTAATAACAGAGGATCATAAGTATTACTACATAGGTTCATCTGCTATAATTAAGAAATCTAGATTTTATAATCATTCTCATTCATTAAGTAGAGAAGAAAATGTAATTCTATGAATCTTAGTAAATGCATTTGGGATTTAAAAGACAGGGACATTAAGTATGATTTAAAGTGGTCCATTATTAGTTATGCACCATCATACAATACTGATAATTTTAAATGTGACCTTTGCTCTGTGGAAATGTATTATATAATTACTTCTAAATTAATATTAATTTATGAAGGTAATTTTACTTTGAAATGTTCTCACAAATACAGAAAAGCATTTAGATATTTTAATTCTAAATAATCCATTAATTATAATTGTTTTTCATATAATATAATGTGTAGTATATTTAATAGATAGATAGTTATCAAGATGCAGAATTTCCATGTTTCTAATTGTCGTAAAGTAGAATTCATATGTTTATTTTTATTTTGTCATTATCCACTGATATCATCAAAAGTTAAATACTAAACTGGCTTTTCTTAGAATATTATATTTCTTCTTAACATGTTTTTGTCAGTGTTTGTCTACTAGAGATATTTTCTTAGTTCACTTTGAATTCAACCAAATTTGGATTGTGTCAACATATATTTTTGAATATTTTAATTTGACTGATATTTCCTGCATGTTGGCACATCAGAAATGATCATCAGTATTGTATGGGGTAATCACCAATTAAGATGTGATTTTTTCCATTCTTAATTTTATTGTGTTATACATCAAATTTCTTGAAATTCTTCTGAGCAATATTTGGATTAACTTGTTATACATGAGGAATTACCTCGGATGTTTATTCTACTAGCATTTATTGGTATCTGATTGATAGATATAGTGAACCAAGTTTGTTTGACACAGTGCTTTATTGAAGTTTTTTAATTCCTTTTATTTCTTAAATGTGTGTAATATGTAAAAGCAATACATATCACTGTGATCGACTAGGCCATCAGATGTTGTTACACATCGCTGGTCACAATGCGCTTCGCATTGTTTTAGCCTTCAAATGACGCCACCCCACTGGCTAAGCGAAGCAGGCCAACAGAAGAAAGAGTGAGAGAAAGTTGTGGCGAAAGAGTACAGCAAGGATCGCCACCACCCCCTGCTGGAGCCTCGTGGCGCTTTAGGTGTTTTCGCTCAATAAACACTCACAACGCCCAGTCTGGGAGTCGAAACCGCGATCCTACGACCGCGAGACCGCTGCCCTAACCACTAGGCCATTGCGCCTCCACTAAAAGCAATACATATATACATGCAATATATACGCATAAATAAATAAATACATACATATATATGTAATGTATATACATATATATTCTTTTATATGTTTCAGCCCTAAGGCTACAGCCATGCTGGGGCACACATATTACATACTTATATATATATATATTTATTGAGTGATACAGTCATGGAGACTTACAGGAGTTCAAATTTGTGTGTCAATGATACAATGATCACCACCATTTAGCTGTCATTAGCCCAGTGATAAACACGAGAAAGCTGCACTGCCAATGAGAAGGAAAAAGTCCCCTGTGTACATTAGACCATATAAAGGAAACAAGTCTTTTCAGCTTGATTGCTAGAACTTGGTGAAACCTGAGTAAGTGTAGGTTGAAGTAACAATAAACTAGTAAATTAAAGGGTATATATCAAACCACAATAGTAAATACATAGATATATAAAAGAATGAAGGACAGTTCATATAGTTTCTTAAGAATATATATATATGCAAAGGTGGAATATTGGGGTTAAAATAGTATATAAACCTGTTACCCAAAAAGTAAATGAAATATTAGAAAATATAAACCTTTCCAAAAACCCTTGAAGGTTAAAGGCTTAAAAATCAAGAAAATTTTAATATAACATTGAAATTAACATTGAAACTAATGATTAGAAATTTGAAATTTTATAAATTAAAATTAAGAGTCATTGGGTATAAAGAAATTCCAAAATTATGAAACAAAAAGAAATTAAATTAAATTGAATTGAAATTGAAAAAATAAAAATTTAAAATTATAAAAGATTTAAAAGTAAAAATTGAAAGGCAAGTTGAAAGATTAAAAAAATTGAAAAACTAAAACTTAAAAAAATCAAGAAATTAAATATAAGAAATAAAAAAACTTAACAAATTAGAAATTAAATTTAAAATTTCCTTTAAGAAATAAAAAACACACACAACACAGGAATAATACATACACACACACACACACCTTACATACACATACATATATTCTTTTACTTGTTTCAGTCATTTGACTGTGGCCATGCTAAAGCATCACCTTTTAGTTGAATAAATTGAACCAGTACTTATTCTTTGTAAGCCTAGTACTTATTCTATCAGTCTCTTTTGCCGAACCACTTGTCAAGTTCTCAAGTGATGGTGGTGGGACAAACACAGACACACAAACATACACACACACATACATATACACATACATATTTACACATACATATGTGACCGCGTGTGTACTGTTGGTGATTTTTTTTCCTCCATCTTCCCTTCCTTGGATCTTTCCTTTTCCTGTGTTTCTGACGAAGAGCTCCCCTCAAAACATTAAATCCTCCTTCTTCCTTTCCTTTCTTGAGCATCCAATAACACTATACTTGTTCCACATCCTCGCGTTGTTGTGTTTTCTCTTTGTGTTTTCATGTTTGGATTAACTATATATATATATATATATATATATATATACATATACACATATACATACATACATACAATGAGCTTCTTTCAGTTTCCATCTACCAAATCCACCGATAAGGTTTTGGTTGAAGACACTTGCCCAAGGTGCCATGCAGTGGGACTGAACCTGGAACCATGTGGTTGGGAAGTAAGCTTCTTACCATACACCCATGCCTGCGCTTACATACATATATATATATATATGTATATATACATTAAGAGGGGAAGGCCAGTTTATGGGATTACCCTGGGTTTCATGTCCATAAAGTTTTAGCTTTATGGCATATCATCAGGTCTATGACCTCTTCAAAACATGGAAGGGGAAAAGCCTCACTACAAAGGTAAAAAAGGGATTATATCCCTTGCCATTAGCAATCGACTTCCAGCTGTGTTGCCATCTTGTGGGCCCCAAAAGGCTAGCAGGAATTTCCTGAAATGTATACATGGCCTGAAAATCTCCGAATGAGTCTTTTAGGATTCTTGCACATTCAGCTATGCATAACTTTCAATGCTTCATCCCTTTGATGTAGGGGCCTGGGGTCTTAAGGATTTTCCATGAGATCAAGTATGGGATCCCATCGTCTCTTAGTTGTCAGATGTGGCTGGCCAGTGATGTTACGTATCTCTTTTCCAGAACTCTGAAAGAGGACCTATGGTTGGAAACATTGCTTGAGAGAATTCCCAATATATCCAATATATCTCCGTGGGTGCATGTTGTTGATGCTGCACTGGTTGTTGCTGCTGCTGTTGCCAATACTGATGTTGCTGGAGCTGGGGCTGCATGTATTGGCATCACTGGAGGTGGTGGTGGCATCGGTAATGTTATCACCAGTGCTGGTTATGGTAAAGGCACTGTTGTTAATATTGTTGATGTTATTGCAGTCTTTGCCAATGGTGGGTGAGTTGCCCCTGCTGCTAGAGGTGTCATTAGCTGTAGTTCCGTTGGTGTTTCTGCTAGCACCACTGCTGCTGCTGCTGTTATTACCATTATAGCTGGTGTTGGCAATGGACCTGTTGCTGCTGCTATAGGGGTTGCCAGGTCAGCTACTGTGGACGTTAGCGATGCTATAGGTAAGGCTAGTGTTGATGGAGATGCTGCTGTTGTTGTTGTTAGTGATGTCACCATCTAGGAGGACTGCCAATGCTGTCGTTGGTGCTGTTATTGCTAACATAGCTAATTCTGTCAACTGCAGCAATGATGGCAGAGTTATTGGCTCTGCTCTCGAGTCTACAGCCACTATTGCTCCTGCTGGTGGTATTGCCAGGGTTCGCTAGTAACTTCAGCATGATAGACAACCCCTTTGGTTATGCAGTGGCCTCCTACCGGACAACTGCTGCAGTCCCTGCATGAACAACCTGCCTCTTCCTGTGGCCTAGGGGTGCTATGTATGTGTGTGTATATATTTATATTTATATATATATATATTGTATACACACACACAAACACCTATCTACACACATAAATATGTGTGGCATGACTGCAAAAATAAAGATAAAAATGACAAAAACAAAAATTAAAAAATTTAAAATATATAAGAGCATGTAAAAAATATATCAAATATAACAATATCCAAAATAATAATAGACTGGTAAAAAAGAAGTCCAAATCCAGTAGGTACAAAAAAGATGGGGACCAAAATTTCAAAATATACTTGGTGACATATGGACAGCTACCAAAGGCATTACTTTTGGTATTTAGACATTTAGTGGAGTCCAGTGAACTTTTCAGGATGACCCACCTTCTGTATTATAGAGCCTGCAATTTTTTTTTTGCTACCATTGACTCCTTGCCTTCTGGTCAGGCCTCTCAGCTATTGACGTCACTGACCCTATATTTCTGATTCATCTCATCCCCACATGTCCCCACCACCAATTTCAAAGATCACCCCATCACCTCACTCAAAATCTGTTATCCACCTGGGAGGATGTCTCACCCACTGTGACATTTGCTGAGTTGGAGTGCTGCTTGCATCCTCTCCTTCATTGTGCAGACATCTAAGGCATATTGCGGTATTTCACCCACAGACACATTATTTTGGGAATTAATCGCTGATACTGTTCCTTTTTCCCACTGACACATGCAGTGCACATTTAGGGGTTGACCCAAACTTCATCCCCTACATGCATGATAGGCTCTTCCTCCATCACAGGTTGCTGCGATACTGTGCACAGACATATCTTGCTCTGTGTAGCATCAACTACTCAGCCTTTCTTAACTTGGGCAACATATTATACCAGAATAATGCCTTGAGTGGTGAGATATGTCCCCTCTCTTCCATGGCCTTGATCATGGTGTCTCCACAATCCCATTTCCACTTGGTCTGTATGCCGCTCTGAAGAAGTATTTTACATTACACTTATCAAGCATTTCCTTCAGCACCTCCAAGTATAATGCAATGCCATTGTCCATCAGCAATTCACCCACAGAGCCCCATTCCAGGAATATTTTGTTCAGGATTCATACAACTTCATTTGCAGTCCACATCTTAATTTCCTTCCATATTGCCATATGCCCCAGTCCACAACTGATCATTGAGAGATATGTCCCCTGCTGGATGTGCATCTACTGCCAACTCCCTGGCACTGCTAACCAGACTTTCTTCACTCTGGTTAAGATGTCTGCTTTATTCTTTTCAAAGGGCATGAAAACTACACTCAGTTTCAAACTGAATTTGGCAGCTAGCTCTCTCAGAATCCCTAGGTGATGTTTTATTAACATCTCTGCCACCACTTTCATACATACCTTCCTCTCATTAGTGACCACTGATCCCATCTATCCACACAGAGTGGCTGAATCAGTTCAAATTTCAATAGTATGCAGCCCTCATCTCAGGGCCAGATTCACAACCTTCAACACCGCATCCAATTCAGCTATGTTATTGGAAATAAGACTGAAAAACACTTGCCCAAGAAAATCCATCATGCTAGGTAATAAGTTAGCTATAAATTTATCCAAGTTCTTCTTTTTATTATTATTATTATTATTATTATTATTACCTCTGCCTTAGTGAAGGTGGAGGTATTGTTTTCAGTCATATTTGTTTGTTTGTCCGTGGACAAGATATCTCAAGAACTGCTGGATGGATTCGGATGAAACTTTCAGGGATGTTTGGCCTTGTGACTGGCATGAACTGATTAGATTTTGGGATCAATCCTGTACCAGACAAGGATTCTGGATTATTCTTCTGGTTTTTTTACTTAATTTTTGAGAGTGGTCAGGTTCATATTTAGTATTCTTGTTTGTGAGAGCAGTCGAGTTTATTTCAGATATTCTCATTTAAATTCATCTCTGGCTAATTATTGAGAGGACATTGGTGTTGCCTTGGTGGAGGTTTGTGCTCTCTGAGCACTCTTGTTGTTGTTGTTATTATTATTATTATTATTATTATTATTATTATTAATTCTACCAAGTAGTTTATTACTATGTAATTGATGTTTTTCAATAATCCTTTCTACTATAGGTGCAAGGCCTGATAGGAATAGATTTGATTTTATCTCTATAGCCAGCTTTAGCAAGGGCTGAGTTGCAGATGTGGAGAATAAATGGGAGGGCTTTTGAAAATGAAGAATGAATGGGAGAAATGTAGTCTTGCTCATGAGAACTCCCACCAAAAAGAACAAGGTATCCTACTTGACAGTAACATGATAGATAAGGCAATTAAAGGTATGAAGACAACAAAAGCCCTTGGGCCATCAGGAGTTTCTGATGAGATGCTTAAGGGCAATGGAGATGCCTTAGATAGAAGTAATTATAGTGGCAGCAAACTGCTGGACTAGGTGATGAAGGTTGTGGAGAGAGTTATAGCCCAGTTAATCAGGAACAGGATTAGACTAGATGAAATGCAGTTTGGCTTTGTCTCAGGGAGAAGCCCCATGGATGCGATTTTCAGTAAGGCAAAAACATCAGGCAACTGCAAGAGAACAAGCTGTTGTACTTGGCATTTGCTGATTTGGAGAAAGCCTTCAACAGAGTACCTTTCTCTGTGATATAGTGGTCTTTGAGAAAGCTAGGGTAGATGAATGGCTTGTACAGGGGTACTGTTAGTAAGGTAAGAGTTAGTCATGGGTACAGTAACAGATTTAGTGTACAGGTAGGTGTTCACTAAGATTTGATCCTCAGCCCCTCCTATTCACAACTGTTCTCCAAGCTATAACAGGCCATAACTTAGCAAAGACCAAAGTTCTAGTAAGAAGAACTCAAATTGTCTGGTGGAAAAAATTTTTTAAATCATCATGAAAATGGAAAAAATTCAACATAATGTGGGTGTTCTATTCCAAAAGTCCACCAAGGTATTCTATTGTGAAAATTACTCAGTAATAATGGGATACTCAGCTAGTATGTGTAGGGGCAGCAATCTTAACATGGTTGAATGCTTGAATGTTGTCAGGTCAGAAGAAGCATGCCTAAAAAACGAACACCACAACAACCCTCTTATTTTCAGGCTCTGAATAACATCCCTTGTCCCCAAACCTCACCCCACATTACCGTCCCAGTTTTCAGAGTTGGCACTGTCAATGTTGGCACACTGAAAGGTAGGTCTAGTGAGATTGTAGAGATGCTTGAAAGGAGATGGGTTGATGTATGCTGCATACAAGAAGTAAGATGGAGAGGAGCTTCAGCTAGGGTCCTCACAGGCAAGGCACATAGGTATAAAGTCTTTTGGCAAGGTAACATGGATACACTGTGCGGAGAAATGGGTGGATAAGGTCATAGAGGTTGTCAGGGTATGTGATAGAGTGCTTAAGCTCAGGCTAGTCCTACAGAATAGCACAGCTACAATTATTTCTGCCTACGCCCCACATGCAGGGCTACCAAATGATCAGAAGGACCACTTTTATGATACCCTTCTACAGGCTACCTCAAAGACGAGTGGCAATGACCTCATCTTTGTGGCTGGAGACTTTAATAGGCATGTTGGGTGGGAATCTGGTATCTTCAATGGGGTACACGGTGGCCATGGTATTGGCACCCGAAACTATGAGGGAACTAGGTTACTGGAATTCTGTGATGCATGTAACCTTTTAATCTGCAACACTAACTTCAGCAAGCCAGACAGCCACCTTAAAACCTATCAATCAGGGGACTCTGCTAGCCAGATTGATTTCATCCTCACCAGACAGCGGGACTCCCTTTTGGCTACCTGGTACAGTTCCCTGCTACCCCCATCCCTCCAGGCTTTCCAGGCCTGTTTCTTTGCTCTAATGGCTGTACAGGCCCTATACAGAGAGGCTGTTAGTAAGGTTAGGATTGGCAACGAGTATAGTGAATAATTCCGGGTAGAAGTAGGGGTCCACCAAGGTTCAGCCCTCAGTCCCCTTTTATTCATCATAGTCCTCTAGGCAATAACAGAGGAATTCAAGACGGGTTGCCCCTGGAAGCTCCTCATAGCAGAATCCCTACCAGAACTAGAAAAGAAATTTCGGGTGTGGAAGCTCGGTTTAGAATCAAAAGGCCTTAGAGTAAATGTCACAAAGACCAAAGTTATAGTCAGTAGGAAGGTGAACTCATCACAGATCCCCTCAGGTAGGTGGCCCTGCTCGGTCTGTAGAAAAGGTGTAGGTAGAAACTCCATAAGTTGTACCCAGTGTAAGCTAAGGACGCATAAGATGTGCAGCAACATCAAAGGAAAATTAACCAAGAAGATAGCTTTCATGTGTGGCAATGCACAGGGACAATAGACACCACAGATACTCAGAAAACAGATTCCATCACACACCAGGGGGAAAAACTAGAAGTAGTAGATAGTTTCCACTATCTAGGTGACCAAGTTAGTGGTGGAGGTGGATGCTCAGAGAGTGTCACTACTAGAATACGAATAGCCTGGGCAAAGTTTAGAAAGCTTCTATCCCTACTGGTGACAAAGGGTCTCTCGCTCAGAGTGAAAGGTAGATTGTACGATGCATGCATGCAAACTGCCATGCTTCACGGTAGTGAAACATGGGCTGTGACTGCAGACGACATGCGTAGGCTTGAAAGAAATGAAGCTAGCATGTGGTGTGCAAGAGAGAAGTTTGCGCTGGTATGGTCATGTACTATGGCTAGATGAGGAGAGATGTGTGAAAAAGTACCACTCCCAAACAGTTGAAGGAATCCAGGGTAGAGGTAGACCCAGGAAGACATGGAATGAGGTGGTCAAGCATGACCTTCAAACGTTTGGCCTCACAGAGGCAATGACAAAAGATATGCTGTGACCGTGAAGACCCTACAAATAATGTGAGTTCATGACTGTTCCTGCACCAGTTTCACAGAACAGCCCCAGCCCATCCAAAGGACCTTGGATTGCAGAACGGTCTGCTGTGCTTACCTTGGATCATAGGGCGACCTGCTGTGCTTGAGGAGACCTATTGAGTCAAGTACATCAACATCAAAATAAAAATCAAATGGAAATTGTAGTTGTGATACCTGTGCTGGTGGCACGTAAAAAGCAGCATCTGAACGTGACCGATGCCAGTGCCACCTTGACTGGCTTCCATGCCGGTGGCACGTAGAAAGCACCAACTGATTGTGTTCGCTGCCAGCCTCCCCTGGCAACTGTGCCGGTGGCACATAAAAAGCACCCACTACACTCACGGAGTGGTTGGCATTAGGAAGGGCATCCAGCTGTAGAAACACTGCCAGATCAGACTGGAGCCTGGTGCAGCCTCCTGGCTTCCCAGACCCCGGTCAAACCGTCCAAACTATGCTAGCATGGAAAACGGATGTTAAACGGTGATGATGATGATATATTTATATATATATATCCAAACAGAAGCACACTCTAAACATTACAGCAGTAATGTTTAGAAGGTTGTTTGCTATGGCCGGTCAGACAGTGACCATCAATATCACACCTATAAAGTGCTCAACTGTATAGGTGACTCATTAGACTTGCTGGCCAGAAGTACATAACTTCTCTACAACTGGAGGGTGGAATATGTTATGGTAAATTAATTCTTAAAACAAAGAATTCCAGAACAAAGTTCTACTGCAAAAACTAGGGCAAGGTGGCATTATCTTCCTTAGATGGGTTCCAGTTGTGTCTAAGATAGGCTAGTCTATAATTGGCTGCTTTTCCCTAGTTGGCAAATGGAAAATTCCATGTTTCTAATATGAATTTCCTCTGATGAGGGATTGATTAGATTAATTTTTTTGGAATTTAAGAATGTCCCTGGATCAAGTGAGTTTTTCAGGATTCTAGCTCTCTCAGCCAAGCAAACCTTACACCAATTGCTCCCATTAAGGTATAGTCCTGGTTGTTCTAGGAGCCTCTATTTAATGGTCATTCTCTGACTGGCCATAATTGTATGTGTGTGTGTGTGTGTGTGTGTGTGTGGTAGTAATTACAGGATTGGACCACATACAGAATTAATACAGTTCTATATTTAAGAGATGAGGAATTATGTACATTATTTACATTTGTTAACAACAAACAAGATGAGGATAAATATCCGTCAAATGTAAATAATGTATACAGAATTAAGTAGTGTATATGAAACGTATCTTAAAATTACTGTAATGATAGTGATGATGATTGTGACAGTTGTAAAGGTAAGCATGTATCACAAGTAGAATGTCAAAATGACAATTATAATAAAATGAATTAATTGATACTAACTAAAATGCTGACAATAATGAATATAAATTGTGATGTATAACACATGTATGTAATATAAAAAAACATGTATATGCATGCATTTCCTCATACAGAAATACAGTTCTGAATGTATACCCACATTACCTACTAACACAGTCATAAGACATAAAGATCTCCTGCTACCACAAGTATACTTTTTGACATATCCTACGATCAACTTTGCTGAAGGTCTTGGCAAAGTTGAGATACATCACATCCATATTTGAGTAGCTGAGCTGTTGTTTCAGCACCCAGTAAAAATTCTATGTAAGTCAGCTCTTCCCAGGACAGAAATCATGATGTATGTTTGTGAGTAACATATTTTCTTCTAGGAATGTGATCAGCCTCCGTCTGACAATGCATTCCATGACCTTGTTAATATGTAAGGTCAGAGAGATAGTCTATGATTTGTAGCACTTGCTCTGCCATAATATATACAAGGTGTATTCTAAAAGTATTTGACTTTATTTTTTTCCAATAAAAACTAATGCTGCATAGGCAAAATCCTTTAGGTGGGAGATGATGTCATCCTTCCTGTCCATGTATGAAAACTTTTGTGCCAGTAGGCCACATTAATTTCTGGCTGCTATGGACTACACTTTACTTGCCAAAGTGGTGATAGTAGAGCTGCAAAGTAAATGAACATAAATGTACACTGGTTTGATAAAGACAACTAGAAATATCAAAAGACTAAATTACTCTTAGATGCCATCAGTAGTGTTAACTACTTTGCTAAGTACAGTCAAGTCTGTATGATAGTAATTAAGAGAATTTGTCATATATCAATCACATTTATCTAGTCCTTCAACCAAAAATATATACTAAGTTACTTTAGAACTTCACTCTATTGCACATAATTTGATATAGTAGATTTTTATCTGTCTATATCGAAAGGGTTACTAGTTAAGGCATTTATGTACATTGGGAATTCTTCTGACATTAGTGATAGGAATATAATTCTAATTATGCACACTAGGAAAATGCAGCAGTTCAACAAAAGTTCAACCTGGGTCAAACAAGCTGACCCAGTGTGCTCCTTTGATGTGAGGATGGGAGCATTTCACAGTACAGATATATGCAACCTCATGTATACTGGACATCTTAATGAAGAGATTCCCATCAGTACTTTTTGGTTTATACAGAGGAGATGCTTTAGCCATTTCTAGAGGTACTAATGTGTACACCCTAGATGGGCTGATGTGTACACATAAAAAAACCTAACTTGCATGCTTAACTCTCTTGGCCTTAAGATACAATTGAGATCAATCTTACTATTGTAAACTGTTTAGATGTTATGCTAGACCTCGGTACCTATTCATACAGGCCCTACTACAAACCAAATGAAAGGTTGTTGTACATTAACACAGCATCCTGCCACCCACCTATCATGTTCAAGAAGCTAGTGAAAGGTGTCAGAATATTTTGAACCTGTTCTCTTATAAAGAGGTTTTTGACACCACAGCCCTCTTTTATAATGGGGCTCTGACAGCCAGTGAGTTTAAGGACCACATCTCCTTTATGCCAGGACCTAACACCCACAGAAGGAAGCACCAATGTAAAGTCATTTGGTTTGCCCCACCCTTCTCATTC
Organism: Octopus sinensis; assembly: GCF_006345805.1. Lineage (NCBI taxonomy): Eukaryota > Metazoa > Mollusca > Cephalopoda > Octopoda > Octopodidae > Octopus > Octopus sinensis. Next base: position 53,653,349 of record NC_043007.1, on the reverse strand, counting down.
AACATCAAAACCTGAGAGGAAAGGATATTCCTTAGATTAAGGGAACAAGAACTTCACACAATCCCATAGGTAGAGATGATCATTTAAGAGACAACTTAAGGGGCTCTTTCAACTGTACGCCCAGTGTTAAAAGGTTTTAGTGAACACTCCTAAACCCTGCACAGAGTCATGATGTTCATGTAGGGTTAAAAATGAGTGCTCAGTGGGGTAGTTGATGCATCTCCAAGGCTATGGTCTATGAAGTTGAGGTGGTGTCTAGCATTCACAACAGTAGCAACAGTGATGGCAGTAATTTATCTTAACTCTAACCTGAAACTCTAAACTTACTCTAACTATGAAACCTCATCTTAAGCACTTACTCTTAGACCCTCACTCTAAATTTCAACCTTAAGCTTATATATAAAACCTAAACCCTAATACTAAGCCCTGATACTAAATCCTAACCCCAACCCGTTACCCAAGCCATATTTTTTGTGTAGAATTACAAAAGTAGATGCTCCCATAAAAAATTTTGAGAATCTAAAAGCTATTGTTGTTTCAAACTTGTAATTTTCAAAAACATTTTATTTGCAGAATTGCAATCTTTGGTGTTTTAAAAAATAGAAAACCAAAGAATTTTTTGAAAAATAAAGACATAAAATATATCAAAAATATGTGAAGTATTTATCCAAGACTTTGCTAAAAATATTTGCACAGTAGGCAGACCAAACTTGTACCACTGCATCAGTGTGGTGCATCTAAGTTCTGCCAAAGAATAATTAAGTATCTTTTCTTCAGTTAGAGAATGTGAGACGACAGTCCAGGTGGTCCTGATCTGTTGAGAAACTTGTTAGTGTGGTTTCATTTCTTTTAGATTTAAAACAGAGTCTACAAAGTTACCTAAATACAAGGCCATGCCACTATTGATTCACATCTTTACCCCTATTCAATATGAGGTATTTTGGCTGGTAAATACAAATGTACAAGTACATTTTGTTGTCATACACACACACACACGTCTCTCTCTCTCTCTCTCTCACACACACACACACACACACACAAATCTTGCTGATGCAAGCCAATACCAACCTCTTTGGAGTCTGTTTAATCATATACATACATGCATATCTATCTATCTATCTACACACACACACTCACACAAGCACACACACAGGTTTGTTGGTGCAGACAGGAGTAATAAACTGAATACATAAAAGTAAAGCATATAGAGTGCTATATACACTGCAATAAGTGTGTGAATCTGAGAGGGGAATATATTGAATAAAATCATAATCAACTAATCCTCCTCTATTTCCTTTTACCCAAAGCCAAGAACTTTTCTGCATCCCCTTGTAAGCTATTTTATGTCTCACACTTTTTGTTTTATATATCTCTATATATATAAAACTGAGAATGTGTGTCTGTCTGTGTGTTTCCCTAAAACTTGAGAACTACACAACCAATTTCATTCAAATTTTACACATGCCTTACTTAGGGTCCATGTAGTTTCATGGACAAAAAAAATGTTCAACTTCTTGCCTAGAGCGAGCCCATAGCAATATCATATCTTCTCCACTGTTTCAGTATTACGTGTTAAAAGCGAAACAAAAACATTTCTCTATTTTATGTCAGATACTTTCACTTTAACAATAAAAATAATAATAACAATTGAATTATATGTAGTAAGTAATAATTAAAATCAAACTAAAGTATAATATAATCGTAACATAACAAAAGTAAAAATAGCAATTGGTATAAAATTGCCTCAATGACTTGAACTTGAATAAGTGGTTTCACATGAATGGGAATAAATTAAAAATAAAATTAGCGTGCAGAAATGGAATAGTCCAGATGGAGCTGTGCTTTTACATTAGATTATCTGCTAATTAGCTAGCATTAAGTATCTATATGAAGTTTAGCTGTATGTAATATCTGTTTTCTCGAACAGCCGGATCTACGGAGTACTGCTGTTGGTTTATTTCTTATACATAAAGGACTAAAGCTTCAACTGCTTACTGCTTTCTGACTCATCGTAAGGTTTGTTGTTATTATTATTGTTTAACTATTGTTGTCACGTTTGTTGGTTCCTCGTAAATGAAACATTGTTGTGTTGCATTTGTTAAATAATTGTAAACTGTAACCTTCCCCCTTTAGGAGAAGGAGCTTTGGTTATTGTTTAAAAATTGAATTGTGTCCCTGTTTGGGGAAACTGACAATAGTTTCACCGTTTACACGGAAGTATTTTTATTAGAATGCCTTCGATAGAAGACAGTCCAAAAATGAATTTCGCTGCAGCCATCGGTGGGTGCGAACTCATTGAAATTAAAATGGAAGAAATATGGATTGATCACTGACAAAGACGGTGAATCTAGGATAACACCACCAAACGAAATAAAAAATTAAATTAAAGAAAAGACTATTGTCTATAAAGTATACAATGTAGAGAAAAAAAGATTTGAACACCTGGAGGAAAGCACCATCGAAAAGTGTCTTGGTGCGACTATGAAAGATATCAAGTATCTAACCAGAGGCAGTAAATTCGCCACAATAGAAGCAAGGTTCGAGTCAACGGAGCATGCAAGGGAGTACTCAACTCGAATCTTGCAAAGTGGAAATATTTTATTTTTACCTTCATATCTGGGACATAGGACGTCCCGGATAAAAATTTAAAATGTCCCCCTAGAAGTAGAGGTAGGCTGGATTGTAGCCACACTTCTATACAAGAGGGAGGACAAGATATAATTGATTGAAATTGCAAGAGACGGGCCTACAATTCCAGTCTGTTATATATTTTGAGTATTGTTATCACTAGCGATATCAAAATATAGCTTTGTATTTTGTATTTTATGTGTAGATGTATATATATAGATGTACATGTAATATGTACACATATATATATATGCACTAGCACTATGACCTGGCAACGACGGGTCATAATGCTAGTATCTCTATATATATAAAACTGAGAATGTGTCCGTCTGTCTGTGTGTTTCCCTAAAACTTGAGAACTACACAACCAATTTCATTCAAATTTTACACATGCCTTACTTAGGGTCCGGGGAGTGTCATCGGCAAAACAAATTTTAACTTTTTCCCTAGAGCAACCCCACAGCAATATCATATCTTCTCCACTATTTCAGTATTACGTGTTAAAAGTGAAACAAAAACATCTCTCTATTGTAATGCAGACACTTTCACTTTAATACTGAAACTAATAAAGTGAAAGTATTATATATCATGGATGAACCATTAACAGTGGTCATCCATTTTGCTAGAAGAAGATCCGCTATGGTCTTATATGCTACACCACTGGTTTTCAATTCATATTAATCAAATTAATATTCAATTTTTCACCCTTATTATGTGTGTGTGTATTAGCAATTCGTATAAAATTGCATCAATGACTTGAAATTGAATAAGTGGTTTCACATAAATGAGGATAAATTAAAAAGGTTTGTTGTTATTATTATTACTGTTTGACTATTGTAATCACGTTTGTTGGTTCCTCGTCAGGGAAACGTTGTTGTGTTGCATTTATTAAATAATTGTAAACCATAACCCTCCCCCTTTTGGAAAAGGGGCTTTGGTTATTGTTTAAAAATTGAATTGTGTCCCTGTTTGGGGAAGTTGAAAATATTTTCACCGTCTTTACGGAAGCATATTTGTTAAAATGCCTTCGATAGAAGAAAGTCCAAAAATGAATTTCGCTGCAGCCGTACACTTCTATACAAGAGGGAGGACAAGATCCAACTGATCGAAATTGCAAGAAGACGGGCCTACAATTCCAGTCTGTTATATATTTTGAGTATTGTTATCACTAGCGATATCAAGATATAACTTTGTATTTTGTATTTTATGTGTAGATGTATATATATAGATGTACATGTAATATGTACACATATATATAAACACATATATACATGCATAATATATCTACACATACACACATACGCACACACACACACACACATACATAGGGGCAGGTGTGGCTGTGTGGTAACAAACTACGTTCCAAACACATGGTCCTGGGTTTAGTCCCACTGTGTGGTGACTTGGCATGTGTCTTCTGCTGTAGCCTCAGACCAACAAAAGCCTTTTGCAGGGACAGGTTTACCATAGGATAGGATCACTCGAACCTGCTGAAAATCAAGATCCTCAATTCCTTCAACTGTACTTTATAGGTAATTTACATGAACAAGCCACCCAACGAAATTCCATTTCCACAGGTACTAACTTTCACTTGATAATGCAACTGCAAGACCTGTTGCACCAGAAAAACAGCTACGTACGCAGCTTCAAGTATACCTTGGAAACAGAAGATTCATCAGATTTTAATGTTATCATTGATGCGTAGAAAAGACCATCTAGGGAACATGCAGGCCATTACAATGCACCCACATGCAATGAAATAGCTGTACTCCTTCACAGTGAACAGTACAATCCCAGAGACATTGTCCTCAGGCAACGTGACACCACCCTCCAACGAATTAGTGAAACACAGATCATACGATTCACTCCAATACCCACTTCTGTTTGTTAATGGTGAGGATGGCTACCACATCGGTCTACTACAGCAACATCCTCAAAATCTTAATGAACATCTTAACAAGCCAATATCCTGCATGGACTTCTACTCATACAGATTTATGACCCGAAACAACTGCTGTAATCACCTCCACCAGTCTCGAGAGCTGTTTCCTCAATTTGCAGTCGATATGTGCACAAAAATGGAATCAGAGAGATTGTGTTTCATCAGGTTACATAAAAAAAAATTGCGATCTGACAGCTACATCCATCTCCGAGATGCCATCAACAATGATGCTGCTCCAACAAACATAGGAACACTTTGCATCTTGCCTTCTACATTCACTGGAAGTCCCCGATACATGTAGGAAAGAACACAGGATGCAATGACCTTTGTCCGCCATTACGGCAGGCCTGACCTATTCATAACTTTCACATGCAATCCCTAGTGGAAGGAGATTCAGGCCAAACTCTTCTTCAGTCAAAAGCCTAAAGACAGGCATGACCTCCTCGCCCGAGTTTTCCATCTGAAGTTAATCTCTCTCATGGAGCTCATATAAAAAGGGCAAGTCTTTGGGCCCATACAATGTGACATGTACACAATCGAGTGGCAAAAAAGGGGCCTTCCACATTCTCATATCCTGCTTTGGCTCTCAGCGAAGATCAATTCTAATGACATCGACAAGATAATCTCTGCAGAGCTTCCTGATCCAGCTTTAGACAAAGAACTATACGAAATAGTTAAAGCAAACATGGCACATGGTCCATGTGGGCGTGGATTCAACATAAACTCACCATGCTTGAAGGACAGCATATGTTCAAAAAGATTTCCAAGGAGGTTCCTACAAGAAACTCAAACAGGTGCTGATGGGTATCCATCATACAGATGCAGAAAACCAGAAGACGGAGGTTTCACAGCAACTATCGGACAGCACAATATTGATAATAGATGGATTGTTCAATACTGCCCACTCCTGTCAAAGACTTTCAATGCCCACATCAACGTTGAGTTTTGCAACTCCATTAAATCCATCAAGTAAGTTTTCAAATATGTAAACAAGGGTTCTGATGCTGCAATGTTTGGACTTCAACAAGAATGCTGCCAGGATGAGGTGATGCATTATCAGGTGGGACGGTACATAAGTAGCAACGAGGCTTTCTGGTGCATCTTTAGCTTTCCAATTAACCAACGACACCCCGCCATTCAACAGCTAGCAGTGTACTTCACCGATGCTAATGCTACTCTTGTTAGCAGAGGAACCAAGGGATAGCACACTCACTGCATTCTTCAAGCTTTGTCAAGTGGATCCATTCGCTCAAACCTTGCTGTATCCACAACCACAGATTCCATCGTACTACACTTGGAATGGAAAACAATGGGCCCCACGGAAAGGTCAAAATGTTCATGAATACCCTGGCATTAAGTTTCACACTTGCCTTGCGTGAGTATACACAGTGCATCCCACTCAACAAGAGTGCTTCTACCTTCGTCTACTACTGCATGAAGTCAGAGGGCCAACGTCTTTCCAGGCCCTAAAAACCGTTCATGGACATGTTTGCACAACATACAGAGAAGCTTGCTATCGACAAGGTCTGTTAGAAGATGGTGCACAATGGGATGCAACTTTAGGAGAGGCTGCTTTATCACAATCACCTAAAAGTCTCAGGGCACTATTTGCAGTATTACTACTGTGTGATCCGGCCACTCTATGGCTCAAATATAGAGACAACCTGGCTGAAGACTTTCAGCGCCAAGCTCAACTGCTCTGTCCTAACATGGAGGGTATCAGCAATAAAATCTATAACAAAACACTCATTGACATTGAAGACAGAATTGCTAAACTGGGTGGAAATGAATTGTCGACGTATGGCCTGCCACAAGCATTCAGGTCAGGGTCAAATAGCCTTCCCACTGCTGTCATTCGTGAAACAACCTACGATACTCAAGGGCTCACAAGGGAGCTTTGGAAGCATTAGATAGAGCCCTGAAAGACATCTGAGACTGTCAGGCTCCAATGGGAGGTGTAACGCTTCTGTTGTCAGGTGATTTCAGGCAAACTCTTCCTGTCATTCCGAAAGGCACTAGAGCAGAGGAAGTCCAAGCATGTCTAAAGTCCTCTACCTTGTGGCATCATGTTACTATCCTCAGTCTCACCACTAACATGAGAGCTCAGCTACACGGTGGCAAAATGTCCACAAAGTTTTCACAGGACATTCTGACACTTGGTGAAGGCAAGATGCCTCTCAATGCTGCAGGACAAATGGAAGTGTGGTCATTTCCCTCTGTTGTTAATTCTGTAGATGACCTCAAAAACAAAGTCTTTCCCAACTTCACACAAAACTACCAAAATCACAATTGGCTGTGTGAAAGAGCAATATTAGCTCCAAAAAACGTCGCTGTTAACAAAATTAATCAACAGCTAATGCATTCTCTTCCTGGCACTATACACACTTACAAGTCTGTTGATACAATTCCAGATATAAATGAAGTTGTGAACTATCCTCCTGAATTTCTCAATTCACTGGAGCCTCCTGGACTACCTCCACACATATTAGCACTTAAAGTTGGAACTCCTGTAATGCTACTCCGCAATCTGGAACCACCAAGACTTTGCAATGGAATACGACTGGTGATAAAGAAAATGATGTCACATGTTATCGAGGCGATCATTCTTTCTGGATGTGGAAAAGGTGATGACGTCTTTATTCCAAGAATTCATCTTACTCCATCAGGAGCAGAAATTCCATTTACATTCAGAAGACTGCAAATCCCCCTTCGTGTCAGCTTTGCCATGTTCATTAACAAATCTCAGGGTCAAACCCTCTCTGTAGCTGATCTTCTCTTGGAAGAGCCCTGCTTCTCACATGGGCAACTATATGTTGGCTGCTCAAGAGTAGGAACCAAAAGAAACCTTTTTGTATATGCTCCACAAGGAAAAACAAGGAACATTGTTTACAAAGAGGTGTTATAATCTCAACAGCCAGGAGGTATGTACATGATCCCCATTTTTTTAACAAACTTCATGTACTTTCATGTAATTATATTAATATACACACACACACACACATTTATTTTTGCCGATGACACTTCCCGAACCTTAAGTAAGGCATGTGTAAAATTTGAATGAAATTGGTTGTGTAGTTCTCAAGTTTTAGGGAACCACAGACAGACACACATACTCAGTTTTATATATAGAGAGATATACACACATATATATACACATATCATCATCATCATCATCATTATCGTTTAATTTCCACTTTCCTTGCTAGCATGGGTTGGACGGTTTTGACTTAGGGATGGCAACCAGATGCCTGCACCAGGCTCCAGTCTTGATCTGGCAGAGTTTCTACAGCTGGATGCCCTTCCTAATACCAACCATTCCGAGAGTGTAGTGGGTGCTTTTTATGTGCCACATGCACGGGGGCCAGTCAGGCGGTACTGGCAATGACCTCGCTTGAATCTTTTAAACGTGCCACCGACACAGGTGCCACTGAAGCGACGTTGGTAACGATCACGCTCGAAATGGTGCCCTTTTACATGCCAGGGGTACAGAAGCCAGTTGGTTGCTCTGGCAACGATCACAACGATCACGCTTGGATGATGTTCTTGGCACCCTACTAGCACAGGCATAAGTGCCAGTAAGGCGATGCTGGTAACGATCATACTCGAATAGCCTCTCTGTCAATGATCACACTCGTATGGTGCTCTTTGCACCCCGCTAGCATGGATGCCAGTCATCGAAATGATTTTGATTTTGATTTGATTTTGATTACACTTGCCACAACAGGTCTTCGCAAGCAAAGTTTAGTGACCAAAGAAGGAAAAGCTATGCATAGGCGGGCCGGTTATGCCCCTGGCATAGGCCACGGGTTATGGTTTCATCTGGCTTGCTGGGTCTTCTCGAGCACAGCATATTTCCAAAGGTCTCGGTCGCTTGTCATTTCCTTGGTGAGGCCTAATGTTTGAAGGTCATGCTTCACCACTTCATCCCAGGTCTTCCTGGGTCTACCTCTTCCACAGGTTCCCTCAACGGCGAGGGTGTGGCACTTTTTGACACGGCTATCCTCATCCATTCTCACCACATGACCATACCAATGCAGTCATCTCTCTTGCACACCACATCTGATGCTTCTTAGGTCCAACTTTTCTCTCAAGGTACTTACACTCTGTTGAGTATGCACACTGACATTACACATCTATCGGATCATACTAGCTTCATTCCTTGCGAGCTTATGCATATCCGTGTAGCATGGCTGTTTGTACACATGCATCATACAGTCTAACTTTTACTCTGAGTGAGAGGCCCGTAGTCACCAGCAGAGGTAAGAGCTCCCTGAACTTTGCCCAAGCTATTCTTATTCTAGCAGCTACACTTTCAGTGCACCCTCCTCCGCTACTGATTTGGTCACCTAGATAACAGAAGCTATCAACTACTTCTAGTTTTTCTCCCTGGAATGTGGCAGAAGTTGGTCTCTGCACATTTTCAGTGTTTATCGCTCCCGAGCATCTGCCACATACAAAAACTATCTTCCAAGTTAGCCTTCCATTGATATTAGTGCACCTCTTGTGTATCCATAGCTTACACTGGGTACATCTTATAGAGTTTGTACCTACACTTCTACTACAGATCGAGCAGGGCCATCTACCTGAAGGGATTTGTGGTTTGGCTACCTTCCTACTTATTAGGTTGATTCTAAGGCCCTTCGATTCTAATCCTTCTTTCCACACTTGAAACTTCTCTTCTAGTTCTGATAGTGACTCAGCAATTAGGGCAAGGTCATCAGCATAGAGGAGCTCCCAGTGGCATCCTGTCTGGAATTCCTCTGTTATTGCCTAGAGGACTATGATAAATAGGAGGGGGCTGAGGACTGAACCCTGGTGGACCCCTACCTCTACCTTGAATTGCCAACCCTTATCTTACTTAGAGCGTCCCTGTACATGGCTTGCACAGCTCTCACTAAATATTTATCTATCCCTAGTTTCCTCATTGACCACCAGATAAGGGATCAGGGAACCCTGTCAAAGGCTTTCTCCATCTCAACAAAAGCCAGGTACAGGGGCTTATCTTTGGCTAGGTATTTCTCCTGTAGCTGTCTTACCAGAAATATGGCATCAGTGGTGCTTTTCCCTGGCACGAATCCAAAGTGCATCTCATCCAAGTTGACTCTCTCCCTAATCAGTTGGGCTATGACCCTCTCCGTAACCTTCATTATCTGATCCAACAGCTTGATACCTCTGTAATTATTTGTATCTAGGGTGTCACCTTTACCTTTGTAGCAGTTAACTATTATGCTGCTACACCAGTCATTGGGTACGACTCCTTCGTGTATCACCTGGTTAACTATATGGGTGACTAGGCTGTAGCTGACACTGCCAGATATTTTGAGCATCTCTGCAGTAATTTCTGATGGGCCTGGGACTTTCCCTGTCTTCACGCTTCTAATTGCCTTGACTACCAAGGAACTGTCGACATGGATAGCTGGTCCCCCTGTTGGGTCGACATTCAGTAGACTCTCTTTATCCAAATGCATTTTCTTTATTCAGCAACCTTTCATAGTGGTGTCTCCAAACCACTCTCTTTGCATCCTCATTTTTTGCAAGTGAACTATCATCCATGCAAACACATTTCTCTCCTACCACATCATGATTCTCTCTCACACACTGTCTTGCAGCATAAAATAACTCAAGTCTTTCGTCCTCATGGTGCAGAACGTTGGCAAGTTTTTTCTTATCTGCTTCCTCTCTGGCTAAATACACCTGCCTCCTAGCTACCCTTCTGGCAGTCTGATACACTTCCCTGCTACCACCGTTCTTCCAGTCCTTCCAAGCCTGTTTCTTTTGTCTAATAGCCCT
>NC_043007.1:53587989-53635489 GCF_006345805.1 Octopus sinensis | reverse complement strand
CATCTACTCCGCAGCAAATATAAGCTGCTGATACAAATTTCAGAATTAGTCAAAAATTAATCAATCAATCAATATTGACTGATATATATATATATACATATATATATAAGTATATATATATACATATATATATATATTATATGTATATATATATACATATATACATATATATATATATATTTATATGTATATATATATACATATATATTATATATATATATATATATACATATATATATACATATAAGTTCAGCAAAATTTAGATTCAAATGAATATGGTACTTAAGCTAAAGGCACCAGAATTTGGTATGGTATTATCCATATAAATCAAATGTGGTGATTATAATCAAAATAAGCAACAAGGATATCCAAGGTAGTGTAGTACAATTGTTTCATGCTACTGCATTTTATTAAACACTGTAAGTATTACATCAGTTTTAAAATGTCGAGCAATCTTCAGCCACATATAGAATTTTACAATTAAACGGACAATGTGCATTTTTATACTTATTTCATCTGCCAACATTACAAAGAGGGCAGATATATAGACAGAGAGGTTAATTTCATCATTAAGAACATGGTGGTAGTATGTCTTTCTCCATCTGTAGATTTTTTATCACTGAGTTCACTTTGTTATTTAGATCTATCAGTGGGGAGGGGGTTTCTATTCTTTGTTCAATGGAGACAAGCAAGAATTTTTTCTATTTATATCAAAGGCATAAATCCATCCTCATTTTGAGGAATTTAACTAAGGCATATTTGAATGTATTATAGCAACAGTTAGTAGGCTGAAGTAAGTAGGGTAGGGAGAATAGAGACTACTACTGCTCTAGAGGTTTTTAATGTCCCTTACCATTTAACAGCCATAATTCTGTTTTTGAATTTTAAATAAATATCCTTTAGATAGTTTTTCAAATGATTCCAATAAATTTTAGTATCTTATGTAGGGATAAAAAATATAGAAATCATTTCATATTTATATAAATATATATATATTCATTTCTATTAATATAGAATCATAGTTAGTTAGTAAATACTTATATATATATATATATATAAATACACACACACACAAATATATATATATATACATATATATACACACACATATATATATATATATATACATATATATACACACACATATATATATATATATATACATATATATACACACACATATATATATATATATATATATATATAGCGCAGGAGTGGCTGTGTGGTAAGTAGCTTGTTTACCAACCGCATGGTTCCGGGTTCAGTCTCACTGCGTGGCACCTTGGGCAAGTGTCTTCTACTATAGCCTCGGGCCGACCAAAGCCTTGGGAGTGGATTTGGTAGACGGAAACTGAAATAAGCCTGTCATATATATGTATATATATGTATATGTATGTGTGTGTTTGTGTGTCTGTGTTTGTCCCCCTAGCATTGCTTGACAACCGATGCTGGTGTGTTTACGTCCCCGTTACTTAGCGGTTCGGCAAAAGAGACCGATAGAATAAGTACTGGGCTTACAAAGAATAAGTCCCGGGGTCGATTTGCTCGACTAAAGGCGGTGCTCCAGCATGGCCGCAGTCAAATGACTGAAACAAGTAAAAAGAGTAATATATATACATATATATATACATCATCATCATTTAACGTCATATATATATGTATATATATATATACATATAAAAATGTTTAAGTAGTTGAATGAATTATCCTAGTATGGATAATTCGGTTAACCGAAACCCGGGTAGCAAATTTACGTCAGAAAACACGGTTGAAGCTACATGCCAAGGGCAGAAATCACGTGCTTTCGTGTGGAAATTTGTGTGTTTTTTACTATAGATAAATGAAAGAATGGAGTTGAACGGCGATTTAACAAAATTCCTTTATTCTCGACATATGTTTCGAAGACTGCATATTCCTAATTCCGAAGGAATAAAGGGTGCATTATGCCGTCTTCTCTTCAGGAAAGACAAGGAACTTATGACTGCCCACACGGAGTCCATAGTGATTATCACTATGGACTCCGTGGGGGCAGTCATCTAAAAGTTTTTGTTCGTCATGATGCTGACATAAGTTCCTTGTCTTTCCTGATGAGATGACGGCATAATGTACCCTTTATTCCTTTGGAATTAGGAATATGCAGTCTTCGAAACATATGTTGAGAATAAAGGAATTTTGTTAAATCGCCATTCGACTCCATTCTTTCATTTATCTATATATACATATATATATATATACATACATATATATACATATATATATACATGCATGTATATATACATATATGTATATAAACATATATGTATATACATATATATATATACATATATGTATATACACATATATGTATATACATATATATATACATATATGTATATATACATATATGTATATATACGTATATGTATATACACATATATGTATGTACATATATATATACATATATGTATATATACATATATGTATGTACATATATATATACATATATGTATATATACATATATGTATATATACATATATATATATACATATATATATACATACATATATACATACATATATACATACATACTTATATATATACATACATACATACATACATACATATATATATATATATATTTATTTATTTTTTTATGTGCTCTTTTCAAGCCTAGCGAGGCTCATGGTTTCTGTGGCGTATGTGTTCCACCCAGCTGGATGGGACACCAGTCCATCGCAGCGTTACTCAAGAAACAGGAAAGAGTGAGAGAAAGTTGGGGTGAAAGGGTACAACAGGGTCGCCACCACCCCCTGCCGGAGCCTCATGGAGCTTTAGGTGTTTTCACACAATAAACACACACAACGCCCACTCTGGGAATCGAAACCTCGATCCTCCAACCGTGTGTCCGCTGTCCTAACCACTGGGCCATTGTGCCTCCACACACACACACACACACACACACACACACATATATATATATATATATTATATATATATATATATATATATATATATATATTATATATATATATAGATAGATAGATATACATACATATACATACATACATATACATACATATATATAGTAGAAATATGTTACAAAAAAAAAATAGAAACTACACGTGGAAATGTAAGAGGAAAGTAAGAAAAATCAACGAAAATGCACATTGTAAATAATAAAAGAAAAGGCTTTTTATGAAAGATAACGACAGATATATACAATTAGATGAACTGAGGTAGTAATAAAAGTAATAAAATTCATAAAAGTTATTATTATGAGATTATTGAAGAGATTCAAGCATACCGCAGTTTCGTATGTCTATTCATTGCTTTGAATGAACACCGGCTAATGAACGGTGTTAGTTCTTGAGTAAAAAGATTATTTTTAAGGGAGGTAAATAGTTCTGGATTTTGTGCAGTTAGGTTAGATATAGAATTGTAATGTGAATGGTATAAGGGATGTATGGGTGTTAGTGGTATTAATTGAAGGGTTAGTAGTGTTCTGTATTATGTTATGTGTTCATATTTAGCTGGGGAAGATATTTATTGATGAAAATTGCCTTTTTATTCAATCTTTGTTGCATTGAGGTGTTCTGTGAACATTGATAGAAGGGGAAAATTTGGAAATTAGGATTAAGATTTGTAGCACACCTTTCTATGTGTTCACTAACCTGTAACTGTCTGTATTGTGGGTGGCGGATTTGTTCTTTGTGGATGGTGGTTCTTCGATGGAGTGATAATCCTGTTTATCCAATATAGTGGTTACCACATCCTAAGCATGTCATGGCATAGACATATATATATACATACATACATATATAAATCTCTTATTATAAAAGGCAGATTTTATCTGCCTTCCTTTGTCTCTTATAGAAATCTACAATATAAGATTTCTTCAATTACAATTTACCTAGCATTTTTAAGAGTAGAATACATCGGGTCGTGCCAGGCACAGTTTTTCAAATTTCAACCCCAATTAAGCAAAATTTCGAGAAAACTCACATTGTGGTGTGTAAGTGAAGTGCTTTTCTTAGTGTGGGCTACAGCATACACACACAAAAACGGAGCGAACTGCTTCACTCATGCTATCACCCTAATTTCTCCTCCTTTCTCTTTGCAAGTGTGCAACAATTAAAGTGAAAGTATTTATATAAAATAGATCACTCATGCTATCACCATAATTTCTCATACTTTCTCTTTGCAAGTGTACCTTAAACCACTACTCAAAAAAAAAAACACAGCAAACAGAAACAAATAAATACATAACGATTTACTCCTCACACAATTTCTTCAATTACAGTTTACCTATGATTTTTCAAAGTACTTCCATTCGGTCATGACATACAAAATTTCTTTCAATTTCACCCCCATTTCAGAAAAAATTCGAGAAAACTACCATTTCACTTCAAAGCCTTTACTCTGCATATTACTCCCACTTCCTCTTTACACACATAGACACGCAAATATATAAATAAAATTGTAAGCTAACGTGTATGTGTGTGTGTGTGCATGTGTGTGAGTGTGTGACACGGATGAGCCAGTCAGACTGGTCATCCTTTTTGCTACACCACTGGTTTTCAGTTCATATTCATCAAATTATTATTCACAACAACAAGGACTATTCATTATTATACATCAGTTCCACACATTTACCCTGGTTCCATTTCGGACAACTGCACAAACATTTGCCATTTCAGACATGTATGTAAACAAATTCCTTTCTTAAAAATTTCAATTCATACAAAGTTTTTTAGGACGAATATAAGATCTAAAGTATATCCAAGTAGCAGAAAGATCGCCCAAAAGTGTATATAGATATTTAAATGTATTTATATATTCATCTATACACAGATGTATGTATAATGTGTGTGTATATATTTCCATACACATAACCATTCACTCCGCACAAAGTTTTTTAGGACGAATATAAGATCCAAAGTATATCCAAGTAGCAGAAAGATCGCCCAAAAGTGTATATAGATATTTAAATGTATTTATATATTCATCTATACACAGATGTATGTATAATGTGTGTGTATATATATTTCCATAGACGTAACCATTCACTCCGCACAAAGTTTTTTAGGACGAAAATAAGATCTAAAGTTATCTCTAAGTAGCAGAAAGATCGCCCAAAAGTGTATATAGATATATAAATGTATTTATATATTCATCTATGCACACATGTATGTATAACGTGTGTGTATATATTTCCATAGAAGTAACCATTCACTCCATACAAAGTTTTTTAGGATGAAAATAAGATCTAAAGTTATCTCTAAGAAAAAGAAAGATCGCCCAAAAGTGTATATAGATATTTAAATGTATTTATATATTCATCTATACACACATGTATGTATAATGTGCATGTATATATTTCCATAGAGGTAACCATTCAATCCATACAAAGTTTTTTAGGACGAAAATCTTTATATATAAAAGAAAGATTGTGTGTCTGTCTACTCCGATTTAGATTCCTAACTACTCCCACATTTTATAGTATCTTATAGTCGTGATTCATATCGAGCCCTTCTGGGTATTAGCGCACGTCTACGATGAGTCTACGATTTTACAAATAATTTACCATCATTTTTTTCCATTTTAATGCATATTTTTTAAATAAAGGGAAGTAACTCTCAAACTTCACACCAATATGCGTGCTCATATGCGACGTAATATCACATCAGCAGCATTTCCTCACACCCTCCTTGCACTTGGCGAAGGCAAAATACCAGGGGATGAAACTGGTAATATTGCCATCGATTCCATTTGTACCTTTGTTAAGACGCCTTCTGATCTCAGAGATGCAGTGTTCCCAGATCTACAAGCTAATTATTAGAATATGGATTGGATTGGCAAAAAGGCTATACTGGCCCCAAGGAATAAAACTGTTCACCATATTAATGATGAAATGCTAAAACTCATTCCTGGGGAAGTCTATGTATATCAGTCTATCGATACAACTCCTGACCCAGAGGACGTCATCAACTATCCAATAGAGGTACTCAATTCCTTTGAGCACCCCGGACTACCACCACACTTTCTCAAACTTAAAGTTGGTGCCCCTATAATGCTCATCAGATATTTGGTTCCCCCAAAACAATGCAATGGCACACGTTTGATCGTTAAGTCCTTATCTCCCACCGTAAACTTATATCAATATTTGCCTGAATAATCATCATAATTCAGTGCAATCATTAACAGTACTTTCAAGCAATTCAGCCCCGAGCAACGCCGGGCAATTCTGCTAGTATATATATATATATATATATATATATATATATATATATAGGGGTAAAATATGAAAAATCAACGAAAATGCATATTGCAGATAGAAAAAGGCTATTTATGACAGGTAGTGACAAATACATACATTTAGATTGACTGAGGTAGTAATACGAGTCATAAAGGTCATTATTATGAGATGATTATAAGACGATAATAATAATAAAGTAAGAGAATAAAACGAACCAATTGGTTTACGCGTAGGCTATTCATCGTTTGACTCGTATTACTACCTCAGTCAATCTAAATGTATATATTTGTCACTACCTGTCATAAATAGCCTTTTCTATCTGCAATATGCATTTTCGTTGATTTTTCATGTTTTACCCTTACATTTCCACGTGTATTTTATATTTTCTTTTCGTAATATATTTATATATATATATATATAGGAGGTTTATCTGGCATTATTCAGGTGCTAAACCATATAACACTGTTTTGTCATGTTATATACATATTTCATCATTTGTTTTTTTTATCTTTTACTTGTTTCAGTCATTTGACTGTAGCTGTGCTGGGGCACCGCTTTGAAGTGTTTTAATCAAACAACTTTTTCCAAACTACTAAGTTACAAGAACACACCAAGACTGGTTGTAAAGTGGTGGAGTGGGGGGACAAACACAGACACACATCCATAGATATATACATATGTATATATGCAATGGGCTTCTTTCAGTTTCTGTCTACTAAATCCATTCACAAGGCTTTGGTCAGCCCGAAGCTATAGTAGACAATTATGTGGTTGGGAAGCAAACTTCTTACCACACAGCCATCCCTGTGCCTTTCTTAGGCATATTCTTGTTATTTTCCTCCACAAATAAGATGACTTCAAGTAAGCTATTTACTTATTTGCTTTAGTGCCCTTTGCAATTACATGCAAAGTCTGGCAAAAGTTTCTTCATAGTACAAGAATAACACCACACATTAATACTTCAGAAATTCTGTGCCATCCCTGTGCCTTTCTTAGGCATATTCTTGTTATTTTCCTCCACAAATAAGATGACTTCAAGTAAGCTATTTACTTATTTGCTTTAGTGCCCTTTGCAATTACATGCAAAGTCTGGCAAACGTTTCTTCATAGTACAAGAATAACACCACACATTAATACTTCAGAAATTCTTAAATCATGAAAGCTTCAATTCAATGTTTCCAAAGAATTTGTGATGGCCATCGTAAACTCTTTAGTACTTGTCCCATCCCTGACAGTTTGCTGATATTTTGAAATTCCTTGGAATTTTAAAATAAGTTCTAATCTCATGCTTGGCAATTTTTCCTATTTAATATATCTGTAAAAGTTGTAGATCTTTATACTGTAGAGATATAAAACAGCCAATTCTGTGATAAATTTGTCATAACACTTTAAAAGCCAGCATAAATCTATTTTACCTAAAAAGTTTTTGCCTCAAATGAGTCATATATAAATGGTGAAGCACGACCTTCGAACTTTAGGTCTCACTAAGGAAATGACTAGAGACCGAGACCTATGGAAGTATGCTGCGCATGAGAAGACCAGGCAAGACTAGTCAGGCCATAACCCGTGGCCCCTACCTGGGATGTAGTCAGTCCACCTGTGCATACCTTCCTTCTTGTGACACTTGTGAAGACCTGTTGAGGCAAGTGAAAATCAAATCAAAATCAAATCAAATCAAAACAAATCAAAATAGATGAACATCAATGGAATTTGTATCTTTGTGGTACCAGTGCCGGTGGCACACAAGAAAACCATCCGAACGTGGCGGTAGCCAGTACCGCATCGACTGGCCTCCGTGCTGTGGGCACGTAACAAACACCATCCGATCGTGGCCGTTCGCCAGCCTCATCTGGCACCTGTGTCGTTGGCACATAAAAACACCATCCGAAGACCCGGCAAGACTAGTCAGGCCATAACCCGTGGCTCCTACCTGGGACGTAGTCAGTCCACCTGTGCACACCTTCCTTCTTGTGACACTTGTGAAGACCTTTTGAGGCAAGTGAAAATCAAAATAGATGAACATCAATGGAATTTGTATCTTTGTGATACCAGTGCCGGTGGCACACAAGAAAACCATCCAAACGTGGCCGTAGCCAGTATCGCATCGACTGGCCTCCGTGCTGTGGGCACATAACAAACACCATCCGATTGTGGCCGTTCGCCAGCCTCATCTGGCACATGTGTCGGTGGCACATAAAAACACCATCCGAAGACCCGGCAAGACTAGCCTCATCTGGCACCTGTGTCGGTGGCACATAAAAACACCATCCGAAGACCCAGCAAGACTAGTCAGGCCATAACCCGTGGCCCCTACCTGGGACGTAGTCAGTCCACCTGTGCATACCTTCCTTCTTGTGACACTTGTGAAGACCTTTTGAGGCAAGTGAAAATCAAATCAAAACAAATCAAAATAGATGAACATCAATGGAATTTGTATCTTTGTGATACCAGTATGGTGGCACACAAGAAAACCATCCGAACGTGGCCGTAGCCAGTACCGCATCGACTGGCCTCCATGCTGTGGGCACATAACAAACACCATCCGATCGTGGCCGTTCGCCAGCCTCATCTGGCACCTGTGTCGGTGGCACATAAAAACACCATCCGAAGACCCGGCAAGACTAGTCAGGCCATAACCCGTGGACCCTACCTGGGACGTAGTCAGTCCACCTGTGCATACCTTCCTTGTGACACTTGTGAAGACCTGTTGAGGCAAGTGAAAATCAATCAAAACAAATCAAAATAGATGAACATCAATGGAATTTGTATCTTTGTGGTACCAGTGCCGGTGGCACACAAGAAAACCATCTGAACGTGGCGGTAGCCAGTACCGCATCGACTGGCCTCCATGCTGCGGGCACGTAACAAACACCATCCGATCGTGGCCGTTCGCCATCCTCATCTGGCACCTGTGTCGGTGGCACATAAAAACACCATCCGAGCGTGGCCGTCTGCCAGCCTCGTCTGGCACCTGTGTCGGTGGCACATAAAAAACACCATCCGAGCATGGCCGTTCGCCAGCCTCGTCTGGCACCTGTGTCGGTGGCACATAAAATCACCCACTACACTCTCGGAGTGGTTGGCGTTAGGAAGGGCATCCAGCTGTAGAAACACTGCCAGATCTGACTGGCCTGGTGCAGCCTTCGGGCTCCCCAGACCCCAGTTGAACTGTCCAACCCATGCTAGCATGGAAAACGGACGCTAAATGAATGATGAATGATGATGATATATATATACTTACTATAAGGTGAGCACAAGTGTGTACATATGCCACTATATGTAAATATAAATATAAATAATGGAACAAAAATGCAAAAGAGGACAATAAGACATTCAGACAGGCAGGAGAAACAACAATTAGAAGGAAAGGAAAAAAAAGTATGTGTCATTCGTGGCATTCTTTCTTCAGTCAAGTTCCAGATGTCCCTACTGTTTCAGGCAGTTACAGTTGAAAGACATCTAGTGTTATATTCTTGTTGTTTGTATTTGTAATTGTGTACCATGTTCTCAATTTTTTGTCTTTGTTGCTGTACTAAAAAATCTAATGCTCTTAGCTTGGGCTTTTTTGGGGAGCAACCAGATCGAACTGTCTCAAGTATAATGCGGAAGTGGCTGTGTGGTAAGTAGCTTGTTTATCAACCACATGGTTCCAGGTTCAGTCCCACTGCATGGCACCTTGGACAAGTGTCTTCTACTATAGCCTTGGGTCAACAAAAGCCTTGTGAGTGGATTTGATAGGGGGAAACTGAAAGAAGCCTGTTATATGCGTGTGTGTGTAAGTGTATGTGTGTGTGCGTATTTATGTGTCTGTGTTTGTCCCCCAATGTCACTTGACAACCGATGCTGGTGTGTTTAAGTCCCAGTAACTTAGCAGTTCAGCAAAAGAACTGATAGAATAAGTACCAGGCTTACAAAGAATAAGTTCTGGGGTCGATTTGCTTGACTAAAGGTGGTGCTCCAGTATGGCCATAGTCAAATGACTGAAACAAATAAAAGAAGAATATATATATATGCAAGCGTTACGGAATGGAGTAGGAAAGATCTAGGCTATATATGTTTCATAGTGAGCGGAACCTCAGCTACTCTTCAGGCCAAGGATATCTAGTTAGATTAAAGGTTACATTCTTCTTTCTTCCCTTCTTCTAATACTTATTTCTTCCTACATTTATATACTCCTCTCATACTCTACTTTCTGATTGAATCTTCCTTGCATCAATATGTACCTCCTTGTGACAAAGTAACCTTTACTCTAACCAAAATATCCTTGGCCTGAAGAGTAGTTGGTGGTATACACCTCACTTGGATTTTACCACTTCTGAGGTTCCGCTTGCTATGAAACTTATGTATCCCAGATCTTTCCTACTCCATTCCATAAGTTTTGTATTCTTATTCATACACCTGGCAACCCTGGTCACCTACCATGGAATATAAAAAGAATTTTTTTCAGCTTATCATTCTCCGATAGGAAAAAAATCCACAGCCATCCCTCTCAATAAACAACTATTGTCCCTGAAAGTTATTTTTTTAATATTTACTATGGATTATTGCGCAGGAGTGGCTGTGTGGTAAGTAGCTTGCTTACCAACCACATGGTTCCGGGTTCAGTCCCACTGCGTGGCATCTTGGGCAAGTGTCTTCTGCTATAGCCCCGGGCCGACCAATGCCTTGTGAGTGGATTTGGTAGACGGAAACTGAAAGAAGCCCGTCGTATATATGTATGTATATGTATGTGTGTGTGTGTGTTTGTGTGTCTGTGTTTGTCCCCCTAGCATTGCTTGACAACCGATGCTGGTGTGTTTACGTCCCCGTCACTTAGCGGTTCGGCAAAAAAAAAAAAAAAGTAACCGATAGAATAAGTACTGGGCTTACAAATGAATAAGTCCCGGGGTCGATTTGCTCGACTAAAAAGGCGGTGCTCCAGCATGGCCGCAGTCAAATGACTGAAACAAGTAAAAGAGTAAAAGAGAGTAAAGAGATTGCTGGAAGCTAACCTCAATAACTGGGTCTTACATTTGTATATATATTGTTGCTGTTGGCATCCTTTTGCCTCAGGAGACAATGGAATTGTGCATAAAATAATCCAATCTGGGTTTTACATTTCATGTCAATTACATCTCCTGCTGTGGCTGTATAGTCTTATCCTGGACAAACACTCCCTCTGGCATGTGATGCAGATGTAGTGAAGACTTTGCCTGGCTGGTTGTCATAGTTTTTTGTTATTGTTTTTTTTTGTCTTTCCATTTCTCCTCTCTCTCTCCCTCTGTCACTCCTTCTATGGTGCATCACCAATCTCCACAGTTGCTGGCAACCGCTTCCCAGTTGCTAATATTGATGTCACAGGCCTTCATGTCCCATTTGCAAACATCCTTGTACTGTAAGAACGGCCTTCCCACAGACCTAGTGCCCCTAGCAAGCTCTCCGTAGAGTATGTCCTTAGGGATTCTGCCATCTTCCATACAACTAAAATGTCCAAGCCATCTCATACTTCATTATGTGAGGAGTGCAAACATGCTTGGTATTCCTGCTTGCTTAAGGACATCTTTGTTGGGGACACGATCCTGCCATTTGATGCCAAGAATTTTCCGGAGGCAGCACAGGTGAAAGATATTTAGGTAAAGCAAGGCTGTGTCCTTGCTCCTACATTATTTGGCATCTTCTTCTTGCTGCTGCTGTCACATGCCTGTCAGACATCAGATGATGGAGAGTTTCTGCACAGTAGAAGTGACAAGAAACTGTTCAATCTCTCGCGTCTGCGTGCCAAGACCAAAATCAGAAGCATCCTATCAAGGAGATGCTCTTCGCTGATGCTGCTGCTCTGGTATCACACTCAGAAGAAGCCCTGCAAAGGCTCATCAACAGCTTTGAGCAAGCATGTAGAGACTTTGGCTTAGTTATCAGCCTCAAGAAGACCAAAATCATAGGTCAGGCTACATCGGACATCCCAAACATACATATTGGAGATCACAGACTACAGGATATGGAGAAGTTTACCTATCTTGTCTCTACTGTCAGCTACAACCATATATATATATTAGCAATTACTATTCCAGCATAATAAATCACTCATTTTTGCTAAGAACCTCTCTCTCATAACTAAGGAAGAAATTGAGATCATTCTATTAACTAGGAAAACTATCATCGAATTTGAATGAAAATTATGGACTAGGGCTGATACCCCAAATAATTTCGACATACCCATGGGCTCAAGTGATTCGGCAGAGATAACGAATTTAGTAGGAGCGTATTTATTAAAATGCATAGGTAGGGAAATCCCAGAATTACAAGGAGGGTTATATAGAGATGATGCTTTATTTATTGTACCTAGTAACAATAAATCAAAAATTGAGAGAATAAGAAAGAAAATTAGTAGGTTTTTCAAAGATTTCAACTTAGGTATTACGTATGAATATAACACCAAGATAGTGAATTTTCTAGACATTACCTTAGACTTAAATTCAAAGTTATATCACCCATTTAGAAAGGAGGATGAAGTTACCAGATACGTAAATAAATTATCCAATCGCCCCACTAATATACTAAAATCAATAGTGAAAAATATTTCTCGGAGAATTTCAAAATTATTATCGAATATTGAAATTTTTGACTCTCACTTGAATCATTATAATGTTGCATTATCTAGGGCTGGATATGACCAGGAAATCACCTTCCTGGATCTTGATAACATAAATCTCTTAAACGATGAAGTGAATGTAAATAGGTCAATATAGAATCTCATACTCTAAATAAACATAAATCAATAGAAGAAAAGAACCTAGTATATAAACTCAATAATATGAATGAAAATAGTAAACAGATCATAAATAAATATGAAAATGTTAAACCAGATAAAATAAATGTAAATAATATGAAAATCTCCCCCACAAAGAAAAAAAACCTAATAAACATAAATATAAGACTAAAATGAATAATGAATCTCATAGGAATATAGATAACATTAATCTTTCCCACTCTTATTCAAATAAAAAATACAAAAGAAAAAATGTTATTTGGTTAAATATTCCCTTCAACTGTGTGATCTCTATGAATATATACAGTAGATTTATGTCTATACTAGAAAAAAACTTCCCAGTTTCCCATAAATATTATAAAATAATTTCTAAGAAATCAGTAAGAATATCATATTCTACTCTTCCAAATATGGCTACCATAATAGCTAGACTTAATAGTAAAAATATAAAGTTAGCTAGAGATGGAATAAATAGTAACAACAATAATAATGGTAATAATAATAATAAAAATAACAATAATAATAATAATAATAATGATAATAATGATAATAATGATAATAATAATAATAATATTAATAATAATAATAATAATAATAATAATAATAATGATGATGGTGATAATAATGATAATAATAAAAACATTAATATAAATAATGATAATGACAACATCAATAATATGGGTAATAAAGATAAAGATGTAGTAGGTGAGGATAGTAACTAGTAACCCCAATTTACATAATAATATAACTACTGTTAGAGGAAATAACACTAATACTAATAATAACTCTAGTAACGAAAATGAAAATGAATTGTCCATAAATAATACTAGTACCATGAATTATACCATGAATTATCCCTAATTGTAGGATTAGATCGAAATGTCCAATATCTGGCTACTGTTTGGTCCAAAATGTAATCTATAAATGTACAATAGTGACTTCAAATAACAACTATCTTTATTTCGGTTGTTCAGTGGATTTAAAAAAACGTTTAAACAATCATTTTTCCTCCTTTAGGCTTAAACACAAGGCAGGTTGCACAACATTGTCTAGTAAATTTTAGGAACTGAAAAGGAATAATATAGAATTTAACCTGAAATGGGATATAGTAAGGAAAGCACGGCCTTATAAAAATAGTAGAGATGGTTGTGAACTTTGTTCTATGGAAACATATGAAATTTCAAAACATGAATAATACAAATCTGTTAAATAACCGTTCTGAACTAGGAGATCTTGCATACATCGCACAACCCGTACTCTCTTTACTCTTACTCTCTCTTTTACTTATTTCAGTCATTTGACTGTGGCCATGCTGGAGCACCACCTTTTAGTTGAGCAAATCGACCCCAGGACTTATTCTTTGTAAGCCTAGTACTTATTCTATCGGTCTCTTTTGCCGAACCACTAAGTTACGGGGACGTAAACACAACAGCAGGAGTTGTCAAGCACACACACATATATATACATATATACGACGGGCTTTGTTCAGTTTCCGTCTAACAAATCCACTCACAAGGCTTTGGTCGGCCCGAGGCTATAGTAGAAGACACTTACCCAAGGTACCACGCAGTGGGAATGAACCCGGAACCATGTGGTTGGTAAACAAGCTACTTACCACACAGCCATTCCTACGCCTACGTTTAAATATTTTAAATAATAATATTGTGACCATTCCTAAATTTTTCAAATTCTAATTCTTTATAACTAAATAAGAATGAATATACCATATTAGCTTTTAATTCAACACGCATAGATTACTAAATAACTTCATTGCATATTTGGAATTAAATTCTCTCTTGTTTTTTTTTTGTTTTTTTTGATAATCTATATTAAATAGTATAAATTCTATGTTCCTAAGGAAACTACTCAGTTCATCTTGATTACCTCATTTCCATTTCTTAATATATCATTAACCCAGGATATTTTTACCTAACTAATTAGCTTTTCTCTGCAGGTAGTAAATATTATGTCTAACAGATTCTTTAATTTAATTCATTAATAACAATTCACTATCTACTAAATCTGAGAAATTTACACTTCTTGATTACTTCTCTTCATAAAAATAAATCACCTTCTACTAAACCTAAGAAAATTATTCATCTTCCATGTTTTCTAAAATATATATATTTGACCCCTAATATATTCACTTTATTAATAAGACTTTTGTCCACAGTTATTGAGTATTATGCCTACTCATAATAAATGATAGATTTTTCTCCAAAATTAATAAATATTAGATTTATAATTTCTCCTTTAATCCAACGTATCAAAATAATCAACACCTACTAGCTAAGTATAAATCTGATCTATATAAGTATAAAGGAATCTCTGTATTCTCTATAACTTTTTGGTATATAGGTGGTCATTTTGACCATCTAGCATTGACCTAGTTTTCTTGATACAAAATCTGTTTGCCAAACAGCAATAAACAGCTTCTAGGGCATTATAACCCCTTCTCTACTTTAATTTCTTTAGGAATAACTTTTGACATTTATTTCACCCCTATTTCTATAAATAGAAAATCTCTGTTGTCTCCATTCAACTGAATATACCTCCCCACCTTCTAGCAGTTCAAAATAACTTAATGAATATTCTTCAGTCAGAAGATAAATTCTAATACCTTAATGTTCTTAAAATTCAAATCGACATCTCTGTCTATATATTTAGCCTCTCTATAATGTTATCAATTAATATGAAAATATATTTTAATGGAAAACCTCTATAAATGGCTGATGATTGCTCAACATTTTTAAACTGCAGTAATACTTACAATGTTTAATAAAATGATGTAGCGTGAAACGATCGTACAAATTACCGAAGATATTCTTGTTGCTTATTTTGAGTATATATATATATATATATATATATATAGTATGCTGTTCCATGATGGTAAGATCAACAATAAAGTACTCCATTTGGTGAAAGATAAATATTATTTAATAAACACAATATATGTTTTTATGTGCTACTATTAGTTTCATGTGCTGAAACATAGTAGCACATAAATTTTCAGATGAGAGTTAAAATAAATTGCTTTCCGATGTTAGCATTAATTCCTCAAGTTTTCAACTTGAACAACACTGAATATTTCAATATACCATAAGAAAGCTGACATATGTATATAACTTAAGAAAGAAGACGTGTAAATTAAGAAAAGAGACACAAACCAGCATTGGGCTTTGGAAATGTAATAAGCACAAAACATAATTAATGGCTGCAGTTTATATAGAGATTTTACAACATTTAAAACATGACAACTGACAGTTAAGAAGGAAGGCATAACCTAAGCAACAAACACAGTGAATACATACTAGAGATAATTTAGAGAGAAGTAACAATCAAGCACAAGCTACAAGTAATAGATGCAAGTACATGAAAAAGCAAGATGTTAGAGATTTTAGTTGTAGTTGATATAAAGAAAAGTGTTAAAAACTTTAAAAATATCATAAATATATTAGTAAATATGTCTAACTTCTGGCATCATTAACAGCTTCATGATGTGTGCTCAGGCAGTATGAGGGTTGGCTGAAAAGCTCATAAGCTGACCAAGATACTCCATGGAATGTGATCAAATAGGGTTTATTTTTAAACATAGCCCCCATTGCAGTCCACACACTTCTTCCATCCTATTGCTAAAAAAAAGTTATCAACAGCAGATTTGATGTCCTCATCACTGCAATACTGGTTCCCAGCCAAGTGTTGTTTCATGTTGGGGAACAGATGATAGTCAGATGGAGCTAAATCAAGAGAACAGGAATGATCAACCAATTCCATATCAAAGTCATGCACAGTTTTTGTTAGTTTTCCTTGGTGTTTGATCTTGACAGCCTTTTGTAATTTCTCAGCAAGTTGGCATAGCAATTTTCCATTGATGGTGTGGTCCTTTTGAAGACAGTCAATAAGCACAATGCTTTTTTCATCCCAAAAAGCTGAAGCCATCACCTTCCCTGCAGATGAAACAACTTTGGGGCAGATGAGGAGGGGTGTTTCCACTGCATGGATTGTCTCTTTGTCTCTGGCTTAAAATGATGAAGCCATCACTCATCCTGTCTTAGGAAACATTCAAAGAAACCAGCTGGATCTGCCTCAAACAATGTCAGATTTTCCTGTGATGTGATCAGCCCAGCATGCTTTGATCAGGTGTTAGATAGGTGTTATGCAAAGTTCATTGAGCAGAATATTCTCAATTCTATTATGGAATATGCTAACAGCAATGGCTATTCGATTTATAGTCAATCGTCTGTCATCCATCACCATGTGGTGAACACAATCAGTGTTTTCCTCAAAAGTTTCAGCTGCAGGACATTCAGACTTTGGATCATCTTCAAGACTCTCCCTTCTCCTCCTAAGTTCAGCTGCCTATTTTTGAACTACTGATTAAGCTGGAGCATCATCCCTTAATGTAGCAAGCATGTCAGCAAAACACTATTGCTGCAGGCACTTGATAACATCACAATGCCAAATTTTATCAATTTTCAAGCAGGTGCTACTAGTTACTTTGAAGTCTTCTTTGAACAGTCAGCTGTCAGTTTATCTGGAAAGAAGCAATGCATTTATTAAGAAGAGTTGAACTTAATGCATACAAGATTTCACAGCTTTAGCATCACTTCTTCATTAGTATTGAAAGCCTATGATCTTTTTAGTCCACCCTTGTAATATATATATGTGCATGCACATGTACAAACACACACATCCACATACACACACACACAAACAAATAGGTGGACAGACACAACAGTGTTTTGATCAGATGCAAAATAAAATACCAGAAGCAATTTGAACTCTTAGACCATGAACTGGCAGTGCAGTATCTTAATCTACTTGAACATTTCACTTAAATCAAGACAAACATGGATGTTTATTGCTATTCTTGTTAGGAACTAACAATTCTTTGTAGAAGATAAAGTGAAACAGAAGGTATAATTTACAATAATATAATGACCTGTCTCAAGGCAGTGTTCTAGCGATATTATAGTATAATGTATATCTAGTAAGTTTATTAATGTTCAGTAATGCTCAATTCTCATCATTCTATGTTACTCAGCTGCTCATTTATAAAGCCAAAATCATACTTTGTTTAAGACAAAAGTTTCATTGAACATTACTTTTGTATGACTACACATTATTTTTGTATATTTTAACAGTCAAAACTATCTTTATGAAGATGCAGGCAAGAACAATAAAGTTGGAAAATTTTTATATATTTTCTTTTAATTTGTCAACATTTAAATAAAACAAATGAACTTAATTAGCTACAAATGAATAAAGATAGCAATCTAGAAGAAGTGGGGAAGGCTGCATTACAATATTTAATTTCACATCTCTGAATCTGGATTTTACCAAGGTTGATTTTACTCACAATTTCATTGGCAGTTCAATAAGTATTAGTAAGTTACTGAATCAATTCCACTTGTTTATTAATGCCAAACTAACTTTTTGTGTTAAGTAAGTGGTTTGGTCAGAGATTAATCAGTAAATATAAACAATGAAGAAAAAATTCGGACAGATACTATTAGAAACATTTAGCTTGGTAACTGTTATCACTCTTGTTGACAAAAGCACTTAATTAAGACATTAAATGTAGCAAATTATTATCATTTTTTTGTTTAGGAACAATAGCTATATAATTCTGGTGTCACATTTTTCTTAAAATCTTAGTTCAAAATTCAACATTTCCTTTTTCAAGTACTGTAACAGCATATATAATTGCTAAAGGTTGTAGCTATTGTATTTCTATTACTTTAGAGTTAACTATTATTTAAAAAACAAGGTGGGAAACAAATTCTTATACCAACCAAGCCAAAAAGACATATTTTATAAGTAAATAAAATAACTTTTATGCTATCTAAAGATTAAAAGGATAATTTATTCATTTGTACAATTG
The DNA here is from genome assembly GCF_006345805.1 of Octopus sinensis. NCBI lineage: Eukaryota > Metazoa > Mollusca > Cephalopoda > Octopoda > Octopodidae > Octopus > Octopus sinensis. The sequence goes on along the minus strand of NC_043007.1, from coordinate 53,616,621 downwards.
AGTCATTTGCTTAAAAGAGTTATAGTGTTCATTTCTTTTTCAATAACATTAGTGATATGAGAAGTGAAATACTTGTAAAAGTGAATCAAAAACCAGGTATTTATTTTAGAAGCAGCTTGTGCCCTTCTCTCATGCAATATATACCCCATATTTATACAATATTTATAAAATTATTTAAGTTAGCCAAAATTGACTTCATGTTACATATGTAACACAACTTCCTATAGTTTAACTAATTTAGTAATTTTATTCTTGACTTTAACTTGATGAAAGTTCATCAAAAGAAGTCTATACTTATTTTGCTGACCATCATTTCCAACAACTTTAAGATAATGGAAGCAATTATATATGCTCTCTTACCTTACTATTTTATATTTGCTTTCTCTTTCCATTGTAAGTGATTGCTGCCCAGTTTCTGTAGAACTAGATCCACTAGAGACCTCATCTCCAAGGGAGATATTTTCCCACAATCCAAATGTGCATAAACAGTGGTTAAGCAAGGGTCAACTTCCAAAACCAAAGATAGGCATTTCACACACAATGTGGTGTTCTGCATCTGGTGGAGTAATAGGGAGATAATTCACTACAGCTTTGTTCTGGATGTTCAAACCTTCAATGCCAAGCTGTACTCCTAATAGCTGGGGCGGATGCATGCCATTGTGCGGAAAAAATACCCAGCATCGGTTAACAGAAAGCAAGCTCTTCTGCAGCAAGACAATGCATGACCTCATACCACTCAAATGACCCAAAATAAACTCCAGAAACTTGAGGGAATCAAACAGATGCCACACTCAGCATATAGTCCAGACCTAGCGCATTTGGATTATTACTTGTTCTGATCCATGGCTCACTTCCTGCATTCACAACACCTCATCAACCAAGAGGAGGTGGGAGCACAAGAACTGGGATCAAACAACAGGCAGAAAGGAGTACAAGAACTGGGATCAAGCAAGGGATCAAACAACAGGCAGAAAGGTGGCTTCAGACAGCACAACATGATGGCCTCTACTTTGAATGCTAGGCTGCTTTTGTTGTAACTTGACAAATAAAGCAAATAAATTATGAAAATAATTCAAAACTTTTGACTCAGCACAATATTAACCATTTTCTGTACACAAAATTATTAGAGTCATTTCAGAATATAGCATATTTATATTTATTGAAAGAATCAGCATTTCTGACACTTTGGTGTCAGTCACATCATTCTTCTTTATGTAAAAATTATATACATTCATTAGCATGCCTACACACATGCAAATACAAAAGCAATTTGAAGATCTCATATAAATTTTTATAGGTAAAATCCATAATTCAAGGCAAACATTTATTTAACATGCATAAAATACTGGCCAAAAAAACCCATTGTTAACAGCAAATAGTTAGTAATATTTCAACAGTGCTTTTAGACCAAGCATTTTACAGGTCAATTGAGTGGAAACAAAATTAAAATAAAAGGGATGCAAACACCATTTTTTGAGTGGTGGTGGTGGGGTATCAATGGAGAAATGAAATGAAATTACATACCCTAACTGGATCTTGAGGCTGTGAAAAGAAATTCATGTTTATGGAAAAATGAGCAAAGCTTCTTTAATGAATTCACAAATAAAATATGATGATCAGCTAAATTAAAAGACTATGAAATGTACATCAAGTCATATCAGGTAATATGTCTCAAATAACAAATAGCAAAAGTATGAAACCTGAAGAATGAAGAACTTGCACATAATACTGATACAGTTGAAAGGTACTTTGGTTGGCTGCAAATATATTATTGCAGTGACAAGACAAAAGAGAAGCCTAATGGCCAAAGCAATTTAAACACATTAAAACAATATGCTTGGAAAATCAGACGAGAAACTCTAGAAATTAACAACAATCACAGAATGGTTATATGTATTTGTCTGTGTGTTTTTGGTTTGAATATATATAGTATATACAAAGGTGCATTCTAGAAGTTTTAAAACTTTTTTTAGGAGAGGCAGTTGTAACTCTCTTAGATTATTGTAATTTTAGTATATCATTATTATACATTTAATAAGCTGACTTGCCAACATTTTTTAAATTCCAGGTTGATGGAGATGGCTGTAGCGACACTTTAAATACACCCTACTAAGCACTGCTTATCACTACTAACTAGTTTGCAGAATGCAGTTGGAACATGAAGACAATTTGGAAGCTCACTACACATTAAAGTTTTGTGTTAAAATGCAACAGAAATTTATGAAATATTCCAGACTGTTTATGGATTAGCTTATATGAGCCAAGCATCTGTTTTACAATGGCACCAGAGGTTCAGGGATGGTAGCGAAGTGGCAATGAAAGGTGTGGGAGGTTGAAGGACATCAGAACATCAGAGCTGGTTGAAAATACTCACAATTTTCTGGATAGGCATACAACTTGGAGCTGGTGTGGAAAGTGTACACATGATTATTCATGAAGATCTGAACATGCACAAAATCTATGCAAAGTATGTTCCCAGGGTACTCAATGAAAAACAGAAAGAAAGACACATTGGTGACAGCAAGGAGATGGTTGAGCCTATTGCCTCTAATCCAAGAATACTTCAATCTCTGGTGACATGTGATAAAAATCCAGAGACCAGGAGACAGAGTGCCCACTGGAAGCATCTCGGCTCCCCCAGACCTAAGAAGGCCAGACAAAGCAAGTCAATTGGGAAGTTCATGATGATTCTCTTTTTTGACAGCAAGGGCATCATCTATATCCATTGAATTCCCTCTGGCCAAGTGGTCAACAAAGAGTATTTTGTTGAGGTTTTGAGAAAGTTCAGAAAGAGATTTTGTTGCAAATGTCCAGAGCTCTTTCACATGGGTCGGTGGTACCTACACCAGTCCACAATTCCATCCTGGTAACCAACTATTTGACAGAGATTGGCATCAAAACTGTCTCTTACCCTCACTAGAGTCCAGATCTTGCTCTCTGTGACTTTTGGTTGATTCCCAAGCTGAAGAAGGATCCTAGAGGCAATCATTCTGAAGACATTGGGAAGATGAAGGAGGCCATGACAAGGCTCCTGAACACATTCACTTTGGAGGACTACCATGGGGCCTTCACAAAGTGGTTGGAGTGGTGCAACAAGTGCATTCAAGTGAAAGGATACTACTTTGAAGGAAATTAGAGTTTTGTATTTCTTTCAAATTAATAAATGTCTTTCCTGAAAAAATCATAAAACTTCTGGAATGCACCTTATATGTGTATGTTTGTGTATATGTATGCATGTATACACATACATACATACAAACAACGATGACGACAACGACAACAACAACAACAATAACAACAACAACAACAGAAGAGAGTGTGGTGTGTTAGTTTTGAAGAGAGGCAAAATCAAATGTATGGACAGGCTAACAATACCATCAGGGGAGGTTATGAAGCAGATAGAAGAGACGGGCTATAAGTACTTGGGGATTTTAAAAATGGATAAATTGATGGAGAAAGAAATGACCGAAAAATTTAAGGTGGAGTGCTTGTGCAGACTGAGACTGATCCATAAGTCGAAATTAAACAGACGGAATAAGATTGAAGGTATCAACACCTGGGCAGTGTCATTCCTTAGATATGGAGCAGGGGTAATCACATGGACAGTAGACAAACTAAACAGCTTAGACAGAAAGACAAGGAAGTTGCTAACTAGATATGGGACTCTCCACCCCGAAAGTGACAAAGACAGACTGTATGTACCAAGAAAAAGAGGGGGAAGAGGACTTACTGGATGTGAACACAGCATTAGTAGAAGAAAACAACATAGCATGGTATGTGAAAAATGCCACAGAACCACTATTATTAAAAGTAAGAAGGTCAGGCTTGTGCAGGATGAAAAATTGCAAAGATAAAGCACAGTACAAGAAATTGAAAACGAATGAAATTGAAAATAGGTGGGTAAAGAAAATAATGCATGGTCAATTTCATAAGGATGTTGAAGATAAGACAGATGGAGAAGAAAGATGGCTGTGGATGACTAAAAGTCATCTAAAACTGGAAACGGAGGCTCTAATCTGTGCTGTTCAAGAGCAAGCACTAAGAACAAACTATATAAAATACAGAATAGACAACACAGAAAGTGATAAGTGCAGAATCTGTGGACAAAATAGTGAAACCGTATGGCATATAACAGCCAATGTATGCCACTAGCCCAGAAGGAATATAAGAGATGCCATGACAATATAGCCAGGCTCGTCCATTGGACACTTTGCAACAAATATGGACTTGACAGCAAAAAATTGCCAAAAACCCGAAGGCATCGTCGAAAATAAAAATGCTAAGATTCTCAGGGATTTTATGATTCAGTGCAACCATGAGATAGAGAATAGGAAACCAAACATAGCCTTAATTGAGAAAGAAAACAAACTATGCTGGATCATAGATATAGCATACCCAGCTGACAACAAAGTATGTGATAAGGAAGAAAGAAAAGTTGAGAGATATGACAGGTTAGCTAGGGAAGTTAAGTAGTTGTGATCAATGAAAAAGGTAGTAGTAGTACCAATAATTGTTGGAGCCCTGGAAACAGTGAGTAAAAATTTTGAGAAGTACGTGGAACAAATAGGGACTGCAATAAGGGTGGAGCTCTTGCAGAAAACAGCACAGCTTGGAACTGCCTGAATAGTCTGGAAGGTGCTCAAAAAATAAGAGGTGTTATCTTAGTTCACTGGTAGTCAACAGCTGAAACCGCAGTACATCTCCAGCATTAGAAGCTGTGCAAAGGCAACAATAATAATAATAATAATAATAATAATAATAATCCATGGATTAAATTTATAAATATTTTAATGCATTGATATGTGTGTTTCCACAAATTACATGTTTCTTATGATCATTATCTATATTCCTGGGATGAGTAAAGCACAGTCCATAGTATCCGTGGACATCAAGTGGATCATACACCATGGGTTCATTTCCTCATTAACATTGGAAGCAACAAATGTGTAACTGAAGGTTGTTTATCAATTTTCACCAATGACAAGGTTGATTGGGGTATGTAGATAGTTTAATGAGTACCTCATGGGGAGGAGTAGAAGGTGATGGAAAGAAAAAGGAATGATGATGAGAATGGAAAGGGACGAATGTGTGGTGATGTTGGACTTATTTTGATATTTTTGGATTCAAATATTAGGATGGGTAGTACAGTTCTTGGGTTTGATCATAGTCACAATAGGCATCTCGTCAATGAATTCAGATGTAGTAGGGTCAGAAAGTACAGCTATTCTGTTGTTGAAGTTCATTGCTTGAGTTGACAAATGGTGTTCTCTTAAGGTATCTTTTAATTACTTTTGGTGGTACAATGTATTTTCCATAGAGCATAGGAAAAAAATGGTTATTTTCTTTAGTTGGCTTATTTGTTCTACTTTTGTTCAAATACCAGTTACTGTTTTCTGTTTCAAAATGTTTTTTTTTTAATTCTAGGAATGATGTCTTGCATTTATGCTTACACAATATAATTACTTCAGAAATTTTTTCTCTGGATGTGATGTTTTCCAGGGTTTCTTCTAGGCATAAGTTGCACACCTGCGATGTTCTGTTGTATGGTGTAGTGTTTTTATTATGAACCAGTTGGTTGTATGCTCCACTCCATTCTGTTTGAGCCTCCAGATGAGGTTAGATGATGTTGGATGCTTTTTGTTTACATTAGAAAATGATATAAGATAGTTATGCAGACAATCTTTCATAGTGTCTCCATTATCATGTATTTTTGTGTACCCATCTTCACTTCATATTTGTAAACTGCATTCTTTACCATGCCATTGTTATTAAACTTGCATTCATTTTTCTGTTTGTAGTTATATGTTATATTATCTTTTCCAGTTCTCTAAATGGAGTTATTATTAGTGCTCACATTTGTTCTTCCTCCTGTAACAGTGTGCTCTTTTTCCTTAGGTATGGATTGCAATGCCAATTGTATGACACTGTCTGGACCCATTTCTGTTATGGAGGAGCTTTTATCATTTCTAATTGCAACCACTCCATCATTGTTTATTTTGTTTTGATCTGCAGTTTTCCATAAGCCCCCTCTAGTCTTATTGTATTGAGTTTTATGCTATTTAATTTGTGTGTGTAATATTCTAGATTGTGAGAATTTGCATATGCTAATTTCACATTATGCTTGTTGATGATTTTGTAGTATTTGGAAGATTTGGGGAAGCAAGTGTCTAACACTGAGAAAAATTCCTGTTTTGGACTTTATCTGTGAATTGAAAATTGGGTTAAACCAAATAATCTCATCACTTATTATTTTACCATTTCTTTTAATAAATTTATTGGATTTGTTACAATATTTTGTTTATCTGATTCTACTATTTGTTTACTATTTCTGTCTATGCTTATTAGTCCTTTTCTTTCTACCCTTAGTGTTGTGGTTCCATTTTTCCATTTTCATCCCTATTACATATATTGTTTTTTTAGGGTTTGGTATTCTGTGGTTATTTACAGGATTACCTCTAAATACTCTCTGGGTATTTAGCCTTCTCTGTCTTATTCTGTACATATACTATTCTATCCTTATTTCCCACCCTAGCTAGTGCTGACATGTAATACTCGGCATGCATGTTGAAAATCTGTTCATCCGTGGATAGTCAGGATATTGTTAGACTCACTTCTCAGGTTGCTTCAAAGTATATGTTCTGGATGGTTACATCCGTGGCTCACATATTTTAAGTTTTCATTTGGCTTATGGAACAGTTCAAACTTTTCCATGTCCACGAATTTTACAATTCTATGATTTATTTCTATTTCCAGTCAAAGTTCTTAAAGAATTTTAAAAAGCTTTGTCTTACATCTTTCTAGTTCTATGTTACTACTTTTTGAACTGTAAATAATGCATCATCACTGTATAATCCCTTCCCACCAAAATTCAATTGGGATAAATATATTTCTACTATATCCATTACTTGTGCTGAATCACTAGACTCCATTATTATGTCAAATGAATCTTCCCTGTTGGACTGGGTCCAAAGTTTGCCTTTGCATTCTATTATAGTGCTTCTAGCCACTCACATCCAGAGAAAACATAATTAATAGACATTCTGAAACAATTATATCATGTAAGCATAAAAGCAAGGCATCTTTCCTAGAATTCAAAAAGAACATTTTGAAACAGAAAAACACTAACTGGCATTTGCATCTAATGGAATAAAAGCAAAAGAAATAAACCAACTAAAGAAAATAATCATTATTTTCCTATGCTATATGGAAAATACACTGTACCACCAAAAGTAATTAAAAGACACCTTAAGAAAACACCGTTTGTCAACTAAGACAATGAACTTCAACAGCAAAATGGCTGTACTTTCTGACCCTACTATATCTGAGTTCATTGACGAGATGCCTATTGAGACTATGATCAAACAAAAGAACTATACTACCCATCCTAATATTTGAATCCCAAAATATCAAAATAAGTCTAACATCACCACACATTCCTCCCTTTCCATTCTCATCATCATGCTGTGACTGTGATAAACAACCTTCAGTAATACACTCATTGCTTCCAACATTAATGCGATATTGCCTGAGGAAATGAACCCATGAATTATGATCCACTCAATGTCTATGGATACTACAGACCGTACTGCAATCATTCCAGGAATATGGACTACGATTGTAAGAAACATGTAATTTGTGGAAATGCACGTAGCAATGCATTAAAATATTTATAAATTCAATCCATGGATTATTATTATAATTACTATATATTACATTATGTCACTACAACTCCATAAAACTGCTATTGCAAGTTGGTATCATTAGGTTATAGCCAACATAATAAAATAGGAACTTTCATATGTATACTCAAAAACGTTTCCTGTAAATGAACTTAGAGAATATCATACAATATACATACATACATATATAAACACACACACACACATATATATATATATACACACAGATATACATGTATATATATACACACACAACTACATATATATAGATGATGATTATGATGATTGCTTCATCGTGACAGATGAAAGCTGTCCCATCAACGCACACACCACATCCCATCACACAGAACAGTCCCTCTGTTGATTAGCATTCAGATAACTTTTAAGACGAGGTGCTGACTGACAGGGTGTAAAACAAGTTTCTTCTACATCTTTGCCCTTTGGAATCTTTTAAGTCCAGATATTGTCTTACACGTTTGTGACATATGACACAAGTTGTATATATATATTGGGTTGTCTGGAAAGTTTGAGTCGATTTATAGTAGCTTACCTTTCGACTTATTTTAGAACATGGTTGAGTCCATAAAATAGGATTTGACTACACTTCCATTTAGAGCAGAGTTTAAGGTATCTTTTCATGGAAGAAGGTTTATGTTCCTGTGTTAATTCTGTAACCCTTTAAAATGGAAGATATGAAAGTTCATTTTCAGCACTAGATGCTTTTCTTTTTCCATAAAAGGAAAACTGCCTCACAAGCAACCAAAGAAATATGTACAATTTACGGTGATGTTTCTGTATCCGAAAGAACTGTATGGAAGTGGTTCGCAAGGTTCTGAACTGGAGATTGTAGCCTTATTGATAAAAAGCGACCAGGTAGACCATCCACTACAGATGATGACCAAAACAAGTCATTAATTGAAAATAACCCACATTGCACAACCCGAAAATTGGCAGAATGCCTCAACTTATCAAAATCTGTTGTTCATGAGCACCTGGTAAAGCTTGGATACACAAATCACTATGATGTTTGGGTACCACATGAGTTGAGTGAGAAGAACCTTTTGGATCGCATTTCCATCTGTGATTCACTTTATAAATGGAATGAAAACGCGCCTTTTTTAAAGCAAATTATGACAGGTGATGAGAAATGGATTATCTACCAAAATGTTCAGAGAAAGCGATCCTGGAGTAAGCGACATGAGCCACCCTTGGCTACCCCAAAAGCGGATCTTCACCCTAAAAAAGTCTTGCTTTGTGTCTGGTGGGATTGGAAAGGAATTCTGTACTATGAGCATCTCCCAAGTAACCAGACAATTAATTCTGAGAAATACTGCACATAACTGGACGAGTTAAAAGCAGCAATTCAAGAGAAACATGCAGAATTGACCAACAGGAAGAGTGTTGTTTTCCAACATGATAATGCAAAACTGCACGTTTCTTTGGGAACCAGACAAAAATTGCTGCAGCTCGGCTGGATGTGTTACCCCACCCTCCATATTCACTAGATATTGCTACTTCGGATTTCCACTTATTCAGGTCTCTGCAGAGTAGTCTTAATGGTAAAAATTTTAATTCCTTGGATGACGTAAAAAGATACCTTGATGAATTCTTTGCCATGAAACCACCTCAATTCTGGGAAGAGGGTATTTTCAAGTTAAAGGAAAGATGGAGATGCATTGTGCAACAAAATGGTTCATATTTGGTTGATTAAAAATGTAATGGCAAGAATTTATTGACCTTTCTCTTTCCTTTAAAAATTGGCCCGAACTTTCCGGACAACTCAATACATGATTACATATATCTACATATGTGTGTGTGTGTATGTGTAATTTCTACAAAGACTATTTCTGCAGTGAAATCTCTTCCCATGTTTGAATATACACAAACATGTTAGATATCATTGTACATGCATATATATACTAGCAGCTAAACCCGGTTTCACCTGGTCGGTTTGGATGATGTGGCTGTAAAACATGCTCTGTATAAGCATTCAACTTGTTTGGGCATGCTTACATTAAAAAGCAATTTTAGAATGACTTTTTTCTGTCAAAACGCTAAAAATAACTGACCAACAAAAAAAAACCAAGCAAGATTCAACCAAATTAAAAAATAAACCCAAATACTAAGCAAACAAAGATGAGCCATCCCACTTCCATTGTGCATGCACATGCACACACACACATTCACCCCTTTTACATACACACACACATATATTCACACTGAGTTGAAACGCTATTTGATTTATTTTTTCAGCATACAATTTTCATCATTCTACTACCAAGTATGACATCACCCCTTCCTTCCTTATTCATCTATCACCCCTTCCTTTCTCATTCATAAACACAAGAGTATTATTATAGTAGATTATCTCGGTAACCATGGGAGCCTTGAAAAAGTACAAAGCCCAGCAACACCACCGGATCATTCTACATATCTATGTAATTTTTCATGCAATTCCACCCAGCCGTTTGACCGTGAATCCGAAGACAAGAAAGAATCACCCATGTCAAATTTATATGTATATATATATATATATATATATATATATATATATGCATGCATAAATATGCATGCTTGTATCTCAGGTATGTATGTCATCATTTTAATGCTCATTTTGCATGCTTGTATGTGTCAAACAGAATTTGTTGAAGCAGATTTTCCATGCCCAGATGCCTGTCGTGTTGTCAACCATTATTTGTTTTCAAGCAAGGTAATATTTCTCCATGATTAGACATATTTCCATGGAAGACTGGAAGCAAATGGCGCCACTTTTATTACAGGGAGACACATTTACAACTATCATGCAATGTCAGAACAAAGCAAAACAAGCTGGTTTGATGATCTGAGAAGCATCAATCTGTATATAATTTACACACCTACAAATACTACCCAATAACCAGCTACTGGAGAACTTTGAAAGAGAGTTAGGAAATTTCACAATGAATTTCTGCAGAACATCACGAAATATGTAGAATATTAATATGTAAAATATTAAGAAGTACAACATGTACTATCTGACAAAATTGGAAACATCTACACTGTGAAGCCCCATTTGTATAAAATTTTCATCTCTAAAGAATTGTATAAAAGTTATAAAGCGAACTCTAATACTTTTAGATCCAATACTTTAAGTGCCTGAGTGGATAACAGAAGGAAGTCATATAATTCCAAAACGTCCTCACTTCTTAAAGACTATAAGCCAAATTTTCTAATTAAACCATCCATTGACAAATGAGTCTCTCTAAATCTACATAGGTAGAAACAGTAAGAAAATATTGGAGTAATTGCTCTAGTTAGGAAGTATTGTCGTCGTCGTCATCATCATCGTTTAACGTCCGTTTTCCATGCTAGCATGGGAAGTATGTTGACATATATTTGTGGGAGTGTACTGAAGAGGTCAAGCATTGGTTTGAAAACCTGTTTATAGACTCGAGTAAGGTTAGCCTCAAAGCTGTGTTGTCACATAATGGTAATGAAAAACCTTCCATTCCTGTGGGTCATGTCGGTATGGAAGAAACTTATGAATCAATGGAACTCTTTCTGAAAGGAGTTAATTACTCAGTTCACAAGTAGAATATTTGTGATGATTTAAAGGTGATTTCCCTCATCCTAGGACTGCAGCTGGGATATACCAAAATATGTGCTTCTTGTGTGTTTGAAACAGCCATGATGACAGTAATCATTACACTGTAAAAGACTGGCCAAAAAGAGACAAGCACATAGTTGGTTGGTACAATGTGCAGCATATGCCACTGGTAGGCCCGTAAAAGATCTCCCTTCCACCCCTTCACATCAAACTTGGCCTCACGAAAAACTTCATAAAAGCAACGGCACACAATTGTTGTGGCTTCCAGTACCTAAAAGTAAAATTTGGTGCAGAGAAAAGTGACACAAGACTGAAAGCAGGCATTTTCATTTGACTCAAGATCAGAGAATTGATATCTGTTTGCAAATTCAGAGGTAAACTGAATCCAGTTGAGTTGACAGCATTGCATTCATTCATGTTAGTTGTACAGAACTTTCTTGGAAATCATAGAGTTGAAAACTATGCTGATTTAATAAACAACATGCTAACAGCATATGAAAGAATGGGATGCTGAATGTCCCTTAAAATGCACTTCTTGCATTCTCATCGCGATGTTTTCCAACGAATGAGCAGTTCTACCAGGATATATCTGAGATGAAAACAAGGTATCAAGGCTGGTTCAATCCACACATGATGGGTGACTACTGCTGGTTCCTACACGATGTATAAGCGCAAGGGCAAGTGTCTCAAACATTTCTGTGCTGAGCATATCAAAAATAAAGTGAGTATCCCCTTAACATAAATATACTACATACCATTATATTATAATACTATTTGCCTTGAACATAAATTTACTATATACAGTACTAATATATAATTATGTGACTACTACTGGTTCCTACACAATGTATAAGCACAAGGGCAAGTGTCTCAAACATTTCTGTGCTGAGCATATCAAAAATAAAGTGAGTATCCCCATAACATAAATATACTACATACCATTATATTATAATACTATTTGCCTTGAACATAAATTTACTATATACAGTACTAATATATAATTATGTGCAAAACTCAAAATCCTGACACGCTACAGCAATTCTGAGTTCAGATTCAGAATCAGCGTACTCAATTTAGATTAGCATAGCACCATTTGACTGGGTAGCAGATAATAAATCTTTTTTTGTTGACCAGTGTTATGTTAGATATCATGAGACACTCAGTAGAAGTTACAGTGAAAAGATTAAGTTCATTATGAATACTAAACTTAAATGAGTCTTCAAAAAATGCAGAAGTAATGTAAAAATAGCCAGGAAGTGTAGCAAGATCCCTCTCAAAACTACTATATCAAATTGTAGGGGTGGAACCCTAGGACACTTAAGGGACACCGATGAGACCAATAGGAAACTTCCTATTTTAAGGATAATCCAAGCCTCACAAGAGCAACTAATAAACCCACTAGCCTGTGCATGGGGAAAGGGTGAAACAAGAAAAGTGGGTGCAACTCTGAAATGAAACTAATATTGTCTCAGAATTCCAAACCTAGCCACATTAGAAAGAAATCAAGAACACTAGACAATCCTTCAGGGAAGAATATACATCCTAGCAATAGGAAAAGACATAGAAGAAGGCAAGTAATATGGTATGGCTCACTCTTCTGTCATAGTATGAAAACTAATACTCAAAAGATCTTCCAGATACTAGGTTCTTTCTGCCACAACATAGATAATATAGAATATCTAATGGAAATATGATTAAGTTGTACTCAATCACACCCAATGTGGCCAGCAGAATAGCTGCCTATAATAGGTACAAACTTAATAATATAATGTTGGCATTAGCTCAGGTTTGGAAACAGACTGTTCTGGGGACACCTCAAAACAGGACTCCTCTTGTAATTACCAAATGCCATGGTGCCAACTCTAGTGTGCCAACTCGGATCTTTTCGCTTTGACCAGCAGATTTTTAAAATTATTTCTTTGTAACTAAACACTTTTAAACTTCGTATACTGGTAGAATGTGTTTATAAAACATCTTTTTCTCTTGGCTTTCTTGAGAAAATTCTGTAGTTTGTAAGATATTTGGTCTTTAATTTATTGCATTTCGGCAATTTCAACCAATCAATGACGTCTATTGAGGTGAATTCAATTTCTGCCGTAATGTGTCAACAACAATTATTTCCGGTGTCATATGAAATTGTCCCTGTTATTTATGACATATTTTCATATCAGTTATGTTCGTATGAATAAAAGATTATCGTTATTAAACTTTTATTAATAAACACATATTCTAAGTTAACAATAGCTACTTAATAAAAGAAATGAGTCAGAGATTTACTACATCCACAGGGAAAGTCAGACATTCAGCCACAATAAGATTGGCAATAACTTCAACTATGACAAAATATGTTAGTCTACTACTACTACTACTAAGATTGATACAGTAACATTAGCCACTACAATCTTGTTCAATTGTTACACTAATGGAAAGCAATACAATATTCTATACCTGTATGCCCTCCATGACTGTATCTCTGCATAAACTCCCTCCTGTCCACCAAGTATATACGAAGGGGTACACAAAAGTAGCTCGAAACATTCTCTGTGGGACAAGCCCGTTGTAGTTCAGGCATCTGCTGCTAGAAGCTACTTGATGCAATCCTCAGGCATCAGTTTGCCTACTAGTATCATTGGGTGAAGTCGTACTGCCACATGGTGTGTCTTTGTTTTGCTGTGCTTCTCTCTTTTTCATTGATTTTTGTGATGGCTGAAATGAAGAAACAGCATGCTTCTATGAAATTCTGTTTTCTGCTGGGGAACACAGCAGCCAAAACAGTTGTCATACTTTAAATGACTTACATTATTCAGGGTGACCATTGACCTCCAGAACAAATGAAAATATAATGAAAATTCATGAACTGATCTTGGAGGACCATCACTGAAGAATTGGCAAACTTGTTGCTATGATTGGTGCATCCAACCAACGAATTTTCAGTGAGGAATTGCAAATGAAAAGAATTGCAGCAAAATTTATGCCTTGTTTGCTCATGGAAGATCAAAAGCAGTCATGATTGAATGCATGTCATGCACTGAAAGAACAGATGGAAGTTGATTTGGATCTTTTTTCGAAGGTCATCACTGGTGATGAAAGTGGGTGCTATGGAATCTGCAGATGTGGAAGAAGTGAAGGAAAAAACAACAGAGACGTTAAAAGGTATCACTTTGCAAGAGTTCCAGCATTGCTTTGAACAGTGGAAAACTTGTCTGGACCGATGCGTTGCTTCAAATGGAGAATTCTTTGAACATGATAAAAATGTAAACATGTAAAACTAAGTGAATAAAATAACATTGCAAAATTCTGGTTTCTTTTGGGTACCCCTTTGTGTATCTTAGGCATACCTGTATTAAAGGCAAAACTGCAAAATATCAGGTGCTACCACTGTCTTCATTAAACGTAATTATACCAAGCAAATTATTCCTTAATGCATAAACAACTTGACTATTCCCAGGTCTGCACTGCCTGAAGCAATGATATCCGACTTGAATCATGTTACACCTTCCTGTGTGAATACATTGTGGAATACATACAGTATTCCTGTGTGAATACATACAGTACCTTGAAACACTTGCAGTGTTCTTTAATGCATTTGCATTTAATGCATTTCTTTAATGTACTTGTAAAAGTTAACAAACACACATGCATGAAAATCTTACAGGGACTGTGTGTACATGCATATGTAGTAGTATATGAAGGGAGCAAAGTTGGTATATGTATGTGGTGAAGACAGTGCTTCAGCCTCATCTAGCACCTGTGTCGGTGGCACATAAAAACACCATCCGAAGACCCGGCAAGACTAGTCAGGCCATAACCCATGCCCCTACCTGGGACGTAGTCAGTCCACCTGTGCATACCTTCCTTCTTGTGACACTTGTGAAGACCTGTTGAGGCAAGTGAAAATCAAATCAAATCAAAACAAATCAAAATAGATGAACATCAATGGAATTTGTATCTTTGTGGTACCAGTGCCGGTGGCACGTGGCACATAAGAAAACCATCCGAACGTGGCCGTAGCCAGTACCGCATCGACTGGCCTCCGTGCTGTGGGCACGTAACAAGCACCATCCGATCGTGGCCGTTTGCCAGCCTCATCTGGCACCTGTGTCGGTGGCACATAAAAACACCATCCGAGCGTGGCCGTCTGCCAGCCTCGTCTGGCACCTGTGTCGGTGGCACATAAAAACACCATCCGAGCGTGGCCATCTGCCAGCCTCGTCTGGCACCTGTGTCGGTGGCACATAAAAAACACCATCCGAGCGTGGCCGTCTGCCAGCCTCGTCTGGCACCTGTGTCGGTGGCACATAAAAAACACCATCCGAGCGTGGCCGTTTGTCAGCCTCGTCTGGCACCTGTGTCGGTGGCACATAAAATCACCCACTACACTCTCGGAGTGGTTGGCGTTAGGAAGGGCATCCAGCTGTAGAAACACTGCCAGATCTGACTGGACTGGTGCAGCTTTCGGGCTCCCCAGACCCCAGTTGAACCGTCCAACCCATGCTAGCATGGAAAGCGGACGTTAAATGATGATGATGATGATGATGATGATATATATATATATATATATATATATATAATAATAAATATTAGGGAATAAATCCAAATTTACAGGGAAAAAATCAGATTTAGGATTAAATCCAATTTTATAGTAAAATATTATATAATATTGTTTTGCAAAATAGTGGTTTTGTCTCTAATTAATATTATATATATATATGGCTATGTAACTGCATGCAAATATGGAAGTTTGTGTGGGACATAAATATCTATAGATTTGGGTGTATGTGTTTGTGCACACACGTGAATGGATGTGAAGATGTGTGTTTGTGTACTAATGGTTGAACAATTTGTGAATGACTTTGATTTACAGGCCAATTTGCAAATGCACTGGCTGAAAACTTTGTCTACCATACTGGAACTAGTTTAGCTTAAATACTAACAAAAACAAAAAATCTACTATCTCGCTATCACACTTCAATACATGCTAATGATTGTTGTTGTTAGTTTTAATGTTGTATTATTACCGCTACACTGACTCATGGCCTTCCTATTTTGACTCCTTTCTTTCAACTGTATGTGAGTGCAATGTGGTTAAGGGGTTTGTATGGGCCTACAAGGATGTGTGTGAGATTGGACATGTCCACTACTGCCTTCTGCTCTTCTGTTTGTGTTTCCTCTCTACATGCCATCCTGTTAACTCATCCTCTATTAAACTCTGTTCTACTATAGTAATTTGTTTATCTATAATACATGACTCAGTAATATACAGGCATAAAACAAACACTGTATTGTACCTTTTTGCTGATAATATCAAGGCAGTAAGTTAATTAGATCAACTGAGTTATGCAATAGTGACAATCAATTTGCAGAAACTCACATATGTTATATTACATGGAAAAATGCAAGCAAAAGAAATATTATTCTTCAGATTATAACCTTAGAAAATTACAGGACAAGTTATTACACTTCGAAAAGTTCAGGACAACTTATTACATCTGCTAAAGTACACAAGAAAATTTTTACCTAAAATATTGCAGCTAAGGTGTGTGTGTGTTTACATTTGTTGTTAAATTGAGTACTGTCCCCACCTATGTCTCAAAATTCATCGAGCAGAGATCTATAAGATAAATGCCAGATTCAAATATGTACTGAGGTCAGTATAATCAATTAAATTTTTGAAGGTGATATCCCATCTTAGCGACAGTCAAAAGACTAAACTCAGTAAAATAATGCTTAAAGACTTAATGGTTTCAAATTTAAGGTAATGGATTACTAACCACAAGATAATGAGTTCAAAACTTCATATTGAACTTCCATACTATACAATAACACTATATGTACATTTCAGTCTAGCTGACTTCCAACAATTAACAATTGTAATTTGAAGTTGAATAGTTAGCAGTAAGAAAGATGTCGAGATTTCTTAAAAAGTTATTGTGCAAAATATTCTGAGAAAATATATTTTTTACAACAAAACGCACACACACACACACAAACAAACACAGGTGTCTCAGTGGTAACTTGAGCTACTACAGATAACAGCCAAATCTCTCTTAAAATACACTCTTACATCAAAAGAAAAACAGATTTACAGTATTTCAGGAAGGAAAAAAAATCTATGTGATGGGTCTGTTACATCAGAGGCAACTCTGGGCTAAACAAAACAAAGACAAACATACTTCACATTTAAAAGATTATCTACTAAGTAATACTAATAGAGTTGATGGTATACCTTCGAAGTTTCATTTCCTGGTAAAACTCCATTTAAACATTTTCACATTATGCTCTATCTTAGACATAAACAGTGTTCAGGTAGAGTTGCCTTCCTAAGATAAAGACCTCAAAACAGTGTGACCCGACCACATTTTCGAGATTCCTTTTCTAGTAAAAAAGAGTTGTTGTGTAAAAAACATTATTTAGTAGCTGAAAGATTACTGAATCTTTTGATACCTCATACATTAAAATCAACAACTCAGTTTTTAACTCCATAAGGAACATTGTGACTGTTGGCGATTTTTTTCCATCCGTCTTCCCTTCTTTGGATCTTTCTTTTTCCTATATTTCTAACGAAGAGCTTCGCTCAAGACGTTAAACCCTCCTGCTTTCCTGAGCATCCAAGAATACTATACTTGTTCCACGTCTTTGCGTTGTTGTGTTTTCTCTTTGTGTTTTCATGTTTGGATTAACTATATATATATATATATATATATTATATATATATAATATATATAACAACACCACACACATACATATATATATACATACACACACACACATACATATATATATATATATATATATATCACCGTGATCACCGTGACTGACCAGACTATCAGATGTTGCTACACATCGATGGTCACAATGCGCTTCGCATTGTTTTAGCCTTCAAATAACGCCACCCCGCTGGCTACATATATATATATATTTCTTTACTACCCACAAGGGGCTAAACATAGAGGAGACAAACAAGGACAGACAAAGGGATTGAGTCGATTACATCGACCCAGTGCGTAACTGGTACTTTATTTATCGACCCCGAGAGGATGAAAGGCAAAGTCGACCTCGGCGGAATTTGAACTCAGAACGTAACGACAGACGAAATACGGCTACGCATTTCGCCTGGCGCGCTAACGTTTCTGCCAGCTCGCCGCCTACATATATATATATACATATATATATATCATCATCATCATCGTTTAACATCCGCTTTCCATGCTAGCATGGGCTGGACAAATGACTGAGGGCTGGCAAACCAGATGGCTGCACCAGGCTTCAATCTTGATCTGGCAGAGTTTCTACAATTGGATACCCTCCCTAACACCAACCACTCCGAGAGTGTAGTGGGTGCTTTTACGTGCCACGAGCACGAGGGCCAATCAGGTAGTACGACCATATATTCTGATTGTTGGGGTGCGTACAATGGTATTACTGAAATGGATGTGACCCCAAAATACACCCATTTCAAGGTGAAGCATTCTGAAAAGTTCGTAGATCTAAAAACAAATGTCCACACAAATTCTGTTGAATGTTATTGGAAGAATGTAAGACATTTTAAGAGTATGATGGGCGTACACACAGACATAGTTGAATAATATGTAGATAAAAAATTTTGGTGAGAACAATTTGGAAAAACAGTTTTGAAAACATTCTCAAGCACCTTTCAGAATGTGCTCATCCAGTTTTGAATGATAATTAGGAAATAAAATTCCTTTTTGCCATAAATGAATAAAAAGTTAATAGTTCTTAATGTTTCATATTTTGGGTAATTTTAGCCAATCAATAACCAGACGTATTATCTGGTCATCAACGTGGAAACTAAGGATGGATGAGTGGTTAGTGAGAGCTGTACAAGCCACATACAGAGATGCTGTCAGTAAAGTGAAGGTTGGCAACGAGTTTAGTGAAGAATTCCGGGTAGAAGTTGGAGTCCACCAAGGATCAGTCCTCAACCCCCTATTACTCATCATAGGCCTCCAGGCAATAACAGAGGAATTCAAGGCAGGCTGTCCTTGGGAGATCCTCTATGGTGATGATCTTACTCTAAATAGCTGAGTCACTACCAGAACTAGAGATGTTTCAGGTGTGGAAGCAAGGTCTTGAATTGAAGGGCCTTAGAGTCAATGTAGCAAAAACCAAAGTCTTAGTAAGTTGGAAGGCAGACAAATCACAAATCCCTTTAGGTAGATGGCCCTGCTCAATCTGTAGAAAAGGTGGAGGTAGAAACTCTATAAAATGTACTTAGTGTAAGTTTGGGACACATAAGATGTACAACAATATCAAAGGAAGATTAACTGAGAAGATAGTTTTTGTATGTGGGAGATGCACAGGTGCAATAAATACCAAAGATGTACAGCAAATATATTCCATCACATGCCAGGTGGAAAAACTAGTAGTTGATAGCTTCTGTTACCTAGGTGACCAAATCAGTAGTGGAGAGGGAGTGCAAATTTTCTGAGTGCGTAGCTGCGAGAATAAGAATAGCCTGGGCAAAGTTCAGAGAGCTCCTACCTTTGCTGATATCAAAGAGCCTCTCGCTTAGGTAGACTGTATGATGCATGTATGTGTGAACAGCCATGCTGCACGATAGTGAACCATGGGCTGTGACTGCTGAGGACATGCATAGGCTTCAAAGAAATGAAGCTAGTATGCTCCGCTGGATGTGTAATGTCAGTGCGCATACATGACAAAGTGTAAGCACCCTGAGAGAAAAATCGGACATAAAAAGCATCAGATGTGGTGTGCAAGAGAAATGACTGTGCTGGTATGGTTATGTGTTGTGTATGGATGAGAACAGCTGTGTGAAAAAGTTTCACACCCTAACAATGGAGAGAACTTGTGGAAGAGGTAGAGCCAGGAAGATATGAGATGAAGTGGTGAAGCATGACCTTCAAATGTTGGGCCTCACCAAGGCAATGACAAGCGACCAAGACCTTTGGAGATATGCTGTGCATGAGAAGACCTGGCAAGCCAAGTGAGATCATAGCCATGGTTGATGCCAGTGTCATAAAACCGCCCTGTTTAAAAGTACCCTTCAATCATCAAGCAATATGTTGTACTTGAGAAGACCTGTTGGGTCAACTGAAATTGTAGTTGTGGCTGATGCTAGTGCCCCCTGACTGACACCCATGCAGGTGACACATAAAAAACACCCACTACACTCTCAGAGTGGTTGGCATTAGGAAGGGCATCCAACTGTAGAAACCTTACCAGCAGCCTCCTAGCTTGCCAGTTCTCAGTTAAACCATCCAACCCATGCCAGCATGGAAAGTGGACATTAAACAATGATGATAATGATGATGAAGATAAGATATGGAAGACAATAAAAATAAAATCGAGTTAATAAAATGGTTTTCTTTAAAAGGGAAGGGAAATTTAGTAAGATATTAAAAAGGAAAAAGTAAATAATATTGGTATATTTCTCTATAATTCTATACACTTCTTATATTCTTCTTTTGCATCGTACTATATATTCTATGTGTTTTATAGAATGATACATTAAGGAGCTCTTTTTATGAATACCACTGGATTAGCTGAATCCATATACTGTGAATTACATATATATATAAATAAGCACCACTGATGCTATATTCCTGATCCGACAACTGCAAGAGAAGTACCTAGCTAAAGATAAACCCCTCTACATAGCTTTTGTGGACTTGGAGAAAGCCTTTTACGGGGTCCCCCGATCCCTTATCTGGTGGTCGATGCGGAAACTGGAGATTGACGAATGGCTAATAAGGGCTGTACAGGCCCTATACAGAGAGGCTGTCAGCAAGGTTGGCAACGAATATAGTGAAGAATTCCAGGTAGAAGTAGGTGTACACCAAGGCTCAGCCCTCAGTCCCCTTTTATTCATCATAGTCCTCCAGGCAATAACAGAGAAATTCAAAACAGGTTGCCCTCTATGCTAATGACCTGGCGCTCATAGCAGAATCACTACCGGAACTAGAAAAGAAATTTCGGCTGTGGAAGCAAGGGTTAGAATCAAAGGGCCTTAGAGTAAATGTCACAAAGACCAAAGTTATAGTAAGCAGAAAGGTGATCTCAGCACACACCCCCTCGGGCAGGTGGCCCTGCTCAATATGTAGGAAAGGTGTAGGTAGAAACTCCATAAGATGTACCCAGTGTAAGCTATGGACACATAAGAGGTGCAGTAACATCAAAGAGAAATTAACTGATAAGATAGCTTTCATGTGCGGCAGATGCTCAGGGACAATAGACACCACAGATACTCAGAAAACAGATTCCATCACACTCCAGGGGGAGAAACTAGAAGTAGTTGATAGTTTCCGCTACCTGGGTGACCAAGTTAGTGGTGGAGGTGGATGCTCAGAGAGTGTCACCACTAGAATACGAATAGCCTGGGCAAAGTTTAGAAAGCTCCTACTCCTACTGGCGACAAAGGGTCTCTCGCTCAGAGCGAAAGGTAGATTGTATGATGCATGTGTGCGAACTGCCATGCTTCACGGTAGTGAAACATGGGCTGTGAATGCAGAGGACATGCGTAGACTTGAAAGAAATGAAGCTAGCATGATCCGCTGGATGTGTAATGTCAGTGTGCACACACGACAGAGTGTAAGCACTCTGAGAGAAATGCTGGACATAAGAAGCATCAGATGTGGTGTACAAGCGTGCCGCTTGCGATGGTATGGTCATGTACTGCGGATGGATGAGGAGAGATGTGTGAAGAAGTGCGGCTCCCTAACAGTTGAAGGTATCAGGGGGTGAGGTAGACCCAGGAAGACATGGGATGAGGTAGTCAAGCATGACCTCAGAGCGTTGGGCCTCACAGAGGCAATAGCGAAGGACCGAGATCTCTGGAGATATGCTGTGACTGCAAAGACCCGGGCTGCTTCCTGCACCAGGTCCGCATAGCCCCTGCCCATTCAAAGTACCTTGGATTCCAGAACATCCCGCTGTGCTTGAGGAGACCTATTGAGTCAAGTACATGAACATCAAAATAAATATCAATGGAAATAGTAGTTGTGATACCTGTGCCAGTGGCACATAAAAAGCACCATATGAACATGGCCGATGCCAGACTCCCCTGCCAGTGGCACATAAAAAGCACCATATGAACATGGCCGATGGCCGACTGGCTTAAAAGCACCAACCGATCGTGGCCAATGCCAGACTCCCCTGGCACCCACTACACTCGCGGAGTGGTTGGCATAAGAAGGGCATCCAGCTGTAGAAACACTGCCAGATCAGACTGGAGCCTGGTGCAGCCCCTGGCTTCCCAGATTCCAGTCGAACCGTCCAACCCATGCTAGCATGGAAAACGGACGTTAAACAATGATGATGATGATGATATATATATACACAAGTTGAAAAAAAAGTTTGTGCACCATGTTAAGATAATGAACTGAATGAAGACACACACCGCAAAAATATATAAAAAAGTATTATTTTAACATGGCGCACAAACTTTTCCCTCAACCTAATATATGTATATATATATATATATATAATATCTGAAGTGTACAGTATTACATGACCATTACACCCGATCTTACCTATTGGTTTCGTCCAAGGGATTCAATTGAGTGTTAGATAACAGTCTGATTGTGTAACCCTATGCTCATCAGAGGTAGCTGATATGGAATCAAAAATTTGATTCCATATTGGCTACCTCTGATGAGCGTAGGGTTACATAATCAGATTGTTACCCAACACTCTGTTGAATCTCTAGCATGAAACCGATTGGTGCGATCGGCCACAGTGAATGTATAATATTGGACATTTCACATAATATATCCACTGTATTGACACATATATGAGGGCATTTTTTTTGCCTGATTTATGTATTCCTACACAACATGTGTGTGTGTGTGTGTTCGAACGCACAACTGTCTGTCTGTCTGTATGTATGTATGTATGTACACACACACACATGCACCACAATGTTTTCTCTCAATTTCAGTCAACTGAATCCACTCATGGGGCTTTGGTCAGCCTGGGGCAATTGTAGAAGACACTTGTTCAAGGTGTCACATAGTAGGACTAAACTTGTAACCATGTGTTTGAGAAGCAAAGTTTCTAATCACACTGCTATGCCTGCACTTATATATACAAGTAAATATATATATTATGTCTGTGTGATGTATATACACACACACCATTGCCAATTTTCATTGATGTTTCTAGCTATGTACCCCTTTTCAGTAGAGGCTACTTGGTATCTAAAGGACATGATAATTTATTGAGTGGTAATATTGAATAATCAAATATGTGCTCAACCCCTCTGACCACATGTAAATGTTCACACAAACCTTCTTTTCAGACAATGGAAACTGTCCCCCAACTACCCATTTGCTCTTCCTGTTAAATTCACATCTTTAGAGCAGCCACAATCAACATAGGCACAATGAATGGTATACTATCAAGATGCTTGAAATACCAGAGCAGAAGTGTGTAGACATGTACTGCATGCAAAAAATAAGGAGGAGGGAGCCTCAGCTACATTCCTCACAGACAAAGAACAAAGCTATAAATTCTTCTGGGTAGGTGATAATAATGGTGTGACGTGTGTAGTTAGATTTGTGGCAGAGAAAAGGGTAGATAAAGTGATCAAGATAGTCAGAGAGGGTGATAGGATAGTTTAGCTTAGATTAATCTTGGAAAATATGACAGTGACATTTATCTATTCATATACTTCTCAATCTGAACAGGTCTTTGATCTTGTCTTCATGACTGATGACTACATCAGACATGTTGGGCAGCACTCTGATGGATTCCATAGTGTACATAGAGGATGTAGCTTTGGTTCTAAAAATGAAGAGGGAACAAGGATCTTGGAGTTCTGTGGTGCAAATAACCTAATGATCAGCAACACTAACTTCAGGAAACCAGTGAGTCACCTGATCACCTATTAACCATGTGAACACATAAGCTAGATTGACTCATTCCTTTTCAGAAAATGAAATGGATAGTTGATTGTAAATGTGAAGTCCTTTTCTGATGAAGGATGTACAACCTAACATATGCTTGTGGTTAGTGACTTCAGACTTAGAGCTAGAAGGACTTAGACACACAAATCAGTCTTGAAACAAAGATATAGAAGCTTAAAGATCTGCTGAATGGCAATAAATTTAGAGAAGTACTCAAAGAAGATAAGCTGTATAACATCCATGACAACTAGAAGTTCCTGCAAGACAACTTATTTAGAGCTACAGGCCAAATCTGTGACTGGTGCAATATGCAAGTTAGACTGAGAGTAATGTGGTAGTGGAACAGTGAAGTAAGCAAAGCCATAAATGCAAAGAGACAGGCTTGGAAAGATTAGCAGAATGGGACAGCAGAGAATTATACCAGATAGCTAGAAAGAAGTTGGATGACAAGTCTATTTAGCAAGGGTTTTGTCAGTGTTCTTTAACATGATTACTAGAGGCATGAGGTGTTCCAGTTTGCAAGGCACTCTATCAGAGAAAATTCAGACATTGTGGGAGAGATGTGTGTACAGATGGATAATGACACATTTGCAAATAGTAATTATGAAAGAATGAGTTATGGCAGTGCTACAATGAAAAGTTATTAAATGTAGAAAATGACTGGAAGACAGTCTTCTCAACATCTCAAGCAATTTGTCCTTATTTCCTTATGGTCCATTTTCCATACATGATAGTTTTACAAGTTATCTATGACAAAACTATCAAAATAGAATATGACCGTGTTTTATGTTAGTTTTGGATTGTTTCTCTGCTTTCAAAGAATAAGGGCTTGCTCCAACCATGAAGGCTCAGAACTTGGAACTGCTGATGTATTGGTTCAATCTCAGCTGTACTTAGTATTCATGGAATCAATATTGAGCATAATTGAAGCTCTCGTGCTTCAATTAATAATAGGAATAATAACAAGGAATTATATGGTGATTGTTATTAAAAAATTAAACTTTCTGACTTTCTTTTAACCGACCACAATTTGATATGGGATGCAAATGTGATTCTGGAATATTCATATCTTCTTTAAAAACCTTACTAGAGTAAGTTGGCTTAGAAAAATCATTTTTCATAAACTTGCCTCTTTCTCTAGAGTATTTCTTTTTAACTTAATAAAGAAATTCATATTTATTAGTTGAAGCCCAAATGACTATATTCAAGAGGAGATGGATGTAGAAAATTTTGCATACTTTTCCTTAAGGTATTAGAGTCATAAATGAAATGAATTAGCTACAAATATTAATCAAATGTGGTTTCTCATTTGGTTAAATAAGTGCCTATCTCACATACTGTAAGACACTTACCATGCACACGTATTTATACATGTGGGAAAATTGTATGATACATATGTTAGAAGTATAATGTTACATATGAAAGGCAGTACAAATGTGCTGAAAGAAAAACTGGGCATAAGAGGTATCAGATGTAGTATGCAAGAAAGAAGACTGCCGGTATGGATATGTGATGTGCATGAATGAAGAAAGCTGCATAAAGAAGTGCTGATCACTAAATATGGATGGAGCTTATAAAAGAAGAAGAACCAGCAAGACATGGAATGAAGTACTGAAGGCTGATCTCAGTATTCTGAGCCTCACAGATAAGATGACAAAGACTGAAATGACTGGCAATATGCAGTTCTCGAGAAGACTCACTCATCTCTACAAAATTGAATGGTAAAGCTGTGTACGTATGTGTGCGTGTGTGTGTGTGCATGTATATGTGTATATATGTATACACACACACATGCACAACTGGGTCAATCACTGAATTTCCCACATTCCTACATGACGTCCATTTTGAGAAAAAAAAAGCATATAACATGAGAGACACAAAGCAATTGCTTGAAGTTGTCTAAAGAAGCAACATTTACAAAATAAAGAAAAAACAGTTATAAAAAAAGAAACAAAAAGCTTACAGATTTCAAAGTGCTCAACCATGTTGTGGTATGATATAAAGCTTTGGTGTTACTAAAGTTATTTGCTTTATATGATCTTTCCTTACATGGAATCTGAAAACAAATAAATAAAGAACAATTTCTTAAAAGGTTGCTTCTAACAAACATACAGTCACTATATTTTACAAAATGAAAGGAAGCAAAATATAAGAATACATTTTCTGGTTTGGCAGAAGTTTACAGAGCTTACTAATAAGAGAGAAATAGATTCTTTCTTTTATTCTTTTACTTGTTTCAGTCATTTGACTGTGGCCATGCCAAAGTACAATGTTTAGTCGAACAAATTTACACCAGGACTTATTCTATTGGTCTCTTTTGCCGAACCACTAAGTTTTGGGGACATGAACACACCAACATCAGTTGTGAAGTGATGGTGGAGGGAACAAACACAGACACACATGCAAATATATATATATATGCACTAGCAGAGATGCCCAGCATTGCTCGGGATTAATATAGCATAGATTTTTTATTGTTTTACTCCTTTCAGTCATGTGATTGCATCCATGCTGGAGCACCACTTTCAGTCAAAAAACTTAAAATCAGGATTTATTCTTTCTAAAGCCTAGTACTTATTCTATCAGTATCTTTTGTTGAACTGCTAAGTTATGGGAACGTAAACACAACAAAATCAGTTGTGAAGCAAAGCTGTGGGTACAAACACAAACACACATACACAAGTATACACATATATACAACAGTCTGCTTTCACTTTCCGTGTACAAAATCAGCCTGAGGCCATAATGCATATATATATACATCCATATATGTATGTATGTATATATATATATATATATATACATTATATAAAAGGGCTTAGTAAAATAAATTACTTTGCCGCATACTGAACTCATTAGAAATAGCAGCTAAAAAACTTTTTTAAGGCTATTTCTAATACTTAAAGAAAATCTCTCTCATATATAGTGTTTGCTAATTTAACTCACAAAAGTTTGGGGGTAATGACATCGAAAAATCAAATGCTAAGGTTATTCGAGAACGTACGTTTCAAGATTAGTCAAAACAACATTTCTATCATCGGCTCGGAAATTCCTTGGTTTGGATTTGGAAACACTGAAAATAACATACCCTCTCGAAATCTGCTCCCAACTAACAGTGTCAACAAATTCAAAATAGCAAGCGAAGAATCTCTGTTCTCCCCTTCCACCAGCGTGGGTTAAAATCATCAAACTCTATGCTTATTTCGGTAAAGTCCGAAGCATTAATCAGAGGGAGATTAATTATAATTTCAACAATTGAGGGCAAAATTAATTATTATTAATCAATTTCACCAAGTGTTCAGTATGCAAAGGACCATTCAAGGCGAATTCAAATTATTACATATATAATATATATAAAAGGGCTTAGTAAAATAAATTACTTTGCCGCATACTGAACTCATTAGAATAGCAGCTAAAAAACTTTTTTAAGGCTATTTCTAATACTTAAAGAAAATCTCTCTCATATATAGTGTTTGCATAATTTAACTCACAAAAGTTTGGGGGTAATGACATCGAAAAATCAAATGCTAAGGTTATTCGAGAATGTACGTTTCAAGATTAGTCAAAACAACATTTCTATCATCGGCTCGGAAATTCCTTGGTTTGGATTTGGAAACACTGAAAATAAGAACTACCCTCTCGAAGATCTGCTCCCAACTAACAGTGTCAACAAATTCAAAATAAGCAAGCGAAGAATCTCTGTTCTCCCTCTTTCCACCAGCGTGGGTTAAAATCATCAAACTCTATGCTTATTTCGGTAAGTCCGAAGCATTAATCAGAGGGAAATTATAATTAATCTCCCTCTGATTAATGCTTCGGACTTTACCGAAATAAGCATAGAGTTTGATGATTTTAACCCACGCTGTGGAAAGGGGAGAACAGAGATTCTTCGCTTGCTTATTTTGAATTTGTTGACACTGTTAGTTGGGAGCAGATCTTCGAGAGGGTATGTTCTTATTTTCAGTGTTTCCAAATCCAAACCAAGGAATTTCCGAGCCGATGATAGAAATGTTGTTTTGACTAATCTTGAAACGTACGTTCTCGAATAACCTTAGCATTTGATTTTTCGATGTCATTACCCCCAAACTTTTGTGAGTTAAATTATGCAAACACTATATATGAGAGAGATTTTCTTTAAGTATTAGAAATAGCCTTAAAAAAGTTTTTTAGCTGCTATTTCTAATGAGTTCAGTATGCGGCAAGTAATTTATTTTACTAAGCCCTTTTATATAATGTAATAATTTGAATTCGCCTTGAATGGTCCCTTTGCATACTGAACACTTGGTGAAATTGATTAATAATTAATTAATTTTGCCCTCAATTGTTGAAATTATAATTAATCCCCTCTGATTAATGCTTCGGACTTTACCGAAATAAGCATAGAGTTTGATGATTTTAACCCGCTGGTGGAAAGGGGAGAACAGAGATTCTTCGCTTGCTTATTTTGAATTTGTTGACACTGTTAGTTGGGAGCAGATCTTCG